>NC_051154.1:423355184-423587312 GCF_013339745.2 Dermacentor silvarum
TGTGCACTTTTTTCAGAGTGTGTTACAAGTGGAGGACGAAAGAAATCAACAGCGCCGACACATGATAAATAGTATTCATCGATATGTTGACGATATTGGCACAGTCGACGGTATGCATACTTTTGCCATGAATCACAGCCTCTATGAATGCAACATGCTCATCGCGGTTGTTATTGTTGTTTCATGTGCCTGATTATGATTTATCAACAATTATCCCCTATGAACTGCCTCTTTCTTTTTGACACCTAGAGATTAAAAGGTGGTCATTCAACATCTTGTCCTTCAATATGCTCTGCAAGGAAAATGGGCTCTACTACCCGCTACAACTTGGACTTGTAGACTACTCAATTGAGCAAGGTTTCATACGAGCCTTCCACAAATTCATCGATCCAGGTATGGGATTGCTTCTTTAAATTTTTTTTAATTCCAAGCTTTTGCATGGTAGCTTCTGATATTAATTGCCACGAACTTGTTCTCAGGTCCAATACCTCTTGGCTTTGCAAGTGCTGCAAAAGACCACAGTAAGTTGCACTATTGTTTACATTAGCTTTTGAGCAGTGACTTGTTCACTGGCACAATGTATATTGGTCATACTATGACTCAAGTCTGCGATTTACTTAGTCTGCTTTGTGCTATCACCATCTTTATGAAAGGGAACACGCAATCGCATGGCCAGTAGCCTGGTCGGCCACATGTTGTGTGGTGCTGTGGCGAGATGGGAAAACAAAATGAGAAGGGCACCGATCCTTTTTCTGCTTGCATCTCTTCATGAGCATTTTTTTAAAATATTGTAATTTTTATTGTGCCATGCCTGTAAACAAGAACAGTTTCATGTGAATTTTATATAGAAGCACTGCATATATCGCAGCTTTGGAAGCGCTCGTAGTTAAACCGTGAGTATGACGGGCAGCGTGATTGCCCTAACAGATTCTTCTGTCTCTCTCCGCTCACAAGCACTATCAACACAGAAAGAAGGAAGCGTGCTGGAACAGGTGCAGACTTGCAGGAATGGCACCGCTCTCTCTCCTTTTGTTTTTCATGTCGCCATGGCACTGTGCGACACGTCGCTGGCTAGGCTGGTTGCCATGCACTTGCACGCTCATTCATAAAGAAAACAATAGAACTTTCGTAAACTTACCCCTGTGGGCACCTTGACTTTCGTCAAGCTCATAATCCAATGCTTATCTCACCACAAAAAAAAGGTAAATACTTTGTGAAAATTATTTATTTCCCAGTTAAGGGCATTCATGTTATATTTGAAGGTACGCTAAAGAGAAAAATAATTGAACTGTTACATTACCAAAAAAAAACAAAGCCTCTCTTATGACAAAAAAACTGAAGGCCGGTGGAGGCAATGCCTTGTAGTTCCCCACACCAGCTCGCTGCGACGTCATAGATTTTCATGGTGCCTGCTTGGAGTTAATTTTTTATTGGTAAATATGGTCTCCGTTGTGGTTCTAAAAAAGGGAAAGGCAACCTGGCACGTTTCAATAACATTTCCCAAGCCACAATGGCCCAAATATGGAACTTGAAATCTGTGATCTTATAGTGGTATACTTGTGCTGGGATTTTGGCGGGTAACAATGAAAAAAAAGAAAGGTGGAAGTTTGGCTTTCTCATTCTTTTCTAGTAACCATTTTGGTAACAGCTAAAGAGCGCAAGAAAACACTCGCGCGCACATGCACGTGCACGAAATGACGCAGCTTTTTACTTGTGAAAGGGTTTGCGTAAACAGCAAAGTTCTTTCTTGGGTTCCTGCATGTGTGTGTGTGTGTGTGTATGTTTTTTCTTGTGTTCTTATGCCATAATGTATTATCAACTAGCCCTGTTACAAGTTATCCTAGTATTGAACATTTTACTGCAAAATAAATGAAAAGAGACTTTGGAAGAATACTTCAGTGTAAAGTGATCTAGTGTTTTTGAGTACGACACTTCGTGCTGTTATAGTGAAACAGCGCAAGGAAAACACGGACGAGAGAATAACACAAGGACGAGTGCTGACTACCAACAGAAGGTTTTATTCGGTGTGCACAAATATGCAGTCAGTGCTCATCCTTGTGTTCTCCTCTCGTCGGTGTTTTTCTGGTACAGTTACACTATGAAGGTATCGCACCAACTAGCTTGCTCCCAGACCTTAAGTTCTTTGTAGAGGTTTGTATTGGTAGAAATGGCACAAAAGAAGACAAGACTAGAAAATGTGACTGGAGGGAGCCCTGACGACCGGTCTCGTGTGCAGTCTTATTTTGTGCGATTTCTGCCAAGAAGGATTTAGCATTTCCTTTTAGGGACCCTTGAATTTGCAATGACTGGGCTGCTAGTGAAACTATTCGGTAAATTTCTGCTATATGTTGCCTGCATATACGACTTCTTCTCTTTTGTGATTAGGCGAAGCCACGCATGGCATCCCCATCACGGGCTTTGAAGAAGGCACAACCGACTACAGGAGCGTTGTCCGTGACCTGATGGCATACCTTCGGCTCCCGATTGATGAGGCGAACCTTCCACCTCTGTTCTGCATGCAAGACCACATATCACAGGCTGCCTGTATTCTGGCTGCCTGCTGTGGCTCGAGGAACATGGGAGTGAGTTGTTCATTTGTAGTTCACCTGCTTATCTCCGTAAAAACCCCCATATAGCTCGGAGCCGCATATAGTCGGATGTGTAATTTGGGGACAGTAAAAGTGGAAACAAAAAAGTTTGCGTCCGCATATAGATGGAGTAAAACGATCACACAAAGCATTTATTGCCATTGCACTTCAATCTTTAGTCATCGTCGTTCGATGCACTTTCCTCCGAGAGTCAACTGTCGGAAATAACCTCCAGTAGAAGCTTGTCTTCAGTGCCATTATGTGCGTTTAATATGGAACATTTCTTGAACGCAAGGCAGATGATCTTCTCGGGAATGCAGGCCCAAGTGTTGGCGATCCACGAGCAGAGCATTGCTGTAGAGGCCCGTTTCAACCGTCTGGAAGGAGTCTCTTCAGGCGCGCCCGACCTCATCCACCCCATATAGCAGTGCTTGATGCTGTCTTTGAATGGTTTATTTATGCACGCATCAAGTGGTTGCTAGTGGGATGTCATCCAGGGCGGATAATGAACTCTGTGCCGGACTCGCGACAGGAGTCTTTTCACCGAGTCAGCCAAGTGACCGCGAAGAGCATCCAGGACAAGTAGTGATGGGAGCTCCAGCAGTGCTCTAGGCCTCCAACACCACACAGACTTTATCCAATCAAGCACCAGTGCTTCGTCCATCCACCCTTTTTCTTGACATCGGATGACAAAATTTTTTTGAAACTTCTCCCCTTTTGGCAGATTCTTCCGTTTGAACACCACATAGGGTGGTTGCTTGCTCCCGTTCTATGCAGGACATTATTACGGTGACCCGCATCTTCTCATTTCCACTTCGCCTCACGGAATCTTGCTTGGAGCCTTTCTACGAGGGCATGTCCTGGTATACTGGCGATTGATGAGCATTGCTGATCTGGTCCAACTGAAAGCTGACCGACTTTCGCAGCAAAATTGTGCGACGCTGAAAGGCCACAAGCAGCTCTTAGTAGTTTTTTTCTGGCAGGTTCTGCTATATATACAAGCTCCGATGTATAGAAAAACCAGCGCGGTACATGAAACGAGACACCCAGTGCTTACTTGCCTAGAAGTCCGTCTGCCGAATGCCTTTTTCTCTAGCAATCTCTCTTGCCTTTGCTTTCAGCAGCTAGATGTTTACAGCGAGGTGAGCAGCTTGTTGCTGTTGAACAAAGTGTGTCAGGTCAACTTCTTCTCAGGCTGTAGCACACAAAGGGCTTTCTTGTTGCTTCCTCCAACCGGCGAATGATGTGCTTTTTCACACCGAACTGCAGCCCTGCAGTACAGCTGCGAGTGCTTTCTGCAGCTACGATCAGTATTCTTTTAAAAGTAGCCGAATACTGTTTTCACGATCCTGACATTGTGCAAAGTGTTGCCATTGCGTAGTGAGCGTGTTTACGGGGGTGACTGATGATGGCGCAAGAACCTGATGATGATCGCACTGAGCAATATCGATATCGGAACTGCGAATTTGACCTGAAAATTGTTGGGATCCGCATATTATACGGGGTGGAAATTGCACTTTGTAATCAGGAAGAAATACTCTACCTATACGAGGGTGTTTACGGTATGTATCTTATGTTAGGGCTCATTCACACCAGTGACTCTCAGGGGTTGCATGACCGAATTGTTCGTGGCTGCAAGTGGCGCCAGAGAACACAGGACAAGCATGCAGATCGACACAATGGCAAGGCACACTGACAACTGAAAGTGTATTTCCTGATTGCACAGAATAAGTGCTTTCTGACAAGTAATAGACTGAACAACAAACAAGGGTACAAAGAAAAGCAAAAAAAAAAAAACTACTGCATGTTCCATGCCAGATCCCAATAGGAAACACACGTGCTTCTCGAGTAGGATAACAAGCCATGCTGACACAAGATTCTCCCAGCCTTTTTATCACTAGAGCTTCCATTCTTTCTGAAGGCAACTGATCAGTCTCGGTCTCCTTGCTTGGCGCCCGCATTCTCTGGCACCGTTTGCAGCGATGATAGACTCACTAGCCCTACAGCATGTTTTTTCAAGTTGGTTGGAAATGGTTCGCTGATCTTCATGGCTTGATAGAACATTGAGCAAAGCGTAGTCAAAGATGAAATAAGTTCCAACAAACAACACTGACACAAGTGATAACTTGCAGCTGGAGATATGCATTGGGAACCCTCGCTTTGCCAGACAGTCTCATCTGCATACATCAAGCCTTTTTCTGTGACTGTTTTTTATCATTATCAGCGTATATATTTGTCAACTGCAGGACGAAGGCTTCTCTTGGAGATGTCCAATTACCTCTGTCTTCCGCTGACTGATTCCAAGTCGGGCCTGCAATTTCTCAATTTGATCACACCACATAATACGAGGGCAAGTTTTCGGTCTGACATTTAAAACCTACAGTGATTTCAAAACTGCCGCTTCAGATACACAGCGCCATCTCTTAGGAGGCCAGTGTACGCGTTTGAACTCTGCGCATGTTCGTCAGTAGCATGCACTTGCCTGACAAACACAAGGCACGCTAAATGGCGATTATGCTAAAAATCGAGTATCGAGCCGTGGTTAGGTTCCTTACCAAAGAAGGGGGTTCTCCAAGTGTTATCAAACAACGTTTGGATAGTGTGTACGCAGAAGCTTTCCTTTCTTGTTCCACCATGAAGGAGTGGGCAAAACAGTTTCGCCTGGGAAGAGAGAGCATTAAGGATGAACCCAGCAGTGGTCGGCCCGTGGAGGTGATAACCGAAAGAATTGTCTCTCTCGTTGAGGACAAAGTGCTCAACCACAGGAGGCTGAAGTTGAAAGAAATCGCGACACGGGTGGGACTCGCTGTAAAGACCGTGTTCCGCATAATTTATGAGAAGCTTCACATAGCAAAGGCCAGT
Organism: Dermacentor silvarum; assembly: GCF_013339745.2. Lineage (NCBI taxonomy): Eukaryota > Metazoa > Arthropoda > Arachnida > Ixodida > Ixodidae > Dermacentor > Dermacentor silvarum. The sequence goes on from NC_051154.1 coordinate 423,360,635, forward strand.
GCCAGATGGGTGCCGTGAATCCTTTCTTTTGTGCAGAAGGAGCATCGTGTGACCTGTTCTCGTAAGTTGTTAGAGCTTTGTCATGGGAATGAGAAAAAAGTGCTGGAGTCAATTGTCACTTGCTTTCGAGCTTCTTTGTTAACCTTCAAGTTTCTGCCCCATACGTTAGCACCGGAAGAATGCAGCGATTGTGCACTTTTCAATGACGGTGGTAAGCTCCCAGTCAGGATATGGCAATGCCTCGGCCTGCCGTATGCACTCCAACCTAATTTTATTCTTCTGTAAATTTCCTTCTCATGATCAGGGTCCCCTGTGAGTAATTGACCTAGATAAACAGACTCCTTTACAGACTCTAGAGGCTGACAGGTGAACCTGAATTCTTGTTCCCTTGCCAGGCTATTGAACATTATCTTCGTCTTCTGCATATTAATCTTCAACTCCACTCTTACACTTTCTCGATCAAGGTCCTCAATCATTCGTTGTAATTTATCCCCATTGTTGCTGAATAGGACAGTGTCATCTGCAAACCGAAGATTGCTGAGATACATTCACCATTGATCGTCACTCGTTAGCCAGTGAGTACTACCTCTTTTCAAAGCTGAAGAAAGATCTTCGAGGCAAAAAATTTGCTGCTGATGATGAAGGGAGGAGTGCCGTCCGCAGACATTTTGAAGACAAAATTCTAGACTATTTTTGAAGGGCATAGAAATGTTAGTGCAGAGGTGTAAGAAATGTGTTGGAAGTGAAGGGAGATTATATGGAAAAGTGACACAGTTTGATTTCTATCTCTATTAAAAGTTGGTCAGGTTGGAAACTTATGGAATTACCCTCGTTACTCTATTGACTTTGGCTGCGTTTCCCTTTTCTTGACACCCATTCTGCAACTCTAATATACCACCTACCACCGGTTATCTACCATACGAATTACATGGCCTGCTGAGCTCGAATTTTGTTCTCCCAATTGTCAACTAGAATATCCGCTGCCCCCCGATGTCGTTCTAATTCACATTGCTGTCTCCCTGCCTCTTAACCTTGCCCCTAGCATTTTTCGTGTCCCCTGTGATTAATTAACTTAAACGTTCCCTTGCACAGTTATGAAATTCTCGTTCTCTTGTCAGGCTATTGAACATTACCTATGTTTTCTGCATATTTATCTTTGGCCCTACTTTTACTCTTTGTTTGCCAAGAACCTCAATAATTTGTTGCAAATCACCTACATCATTGATGAACAGGACATTGTCGTGTCCTAAGCAAAGGTCATTGATATATTTGCCGTTGATCCTTACTCCTAGTCCTTCCCAGTCTAATGGCTTGAATACATTTAAGCACACAGTGCATAACATTGGAGCGATTGCGCCTCCTTGTTTGACACCTTCCTTGATCGGTATTTTGCCGCTTTTCCTGTGAAGAATAAGGTGGCTGGTGGAATCTTCATAGGTATTTGCTAAGATGTTTGCCTATACTTCCTGTACTTCCTGACTCTACAATGCCTTCATGACGGCTTCTATCTCTACTAAACCAACACACTTCAGTAATCTATGAAAGCCATAGGCAGCAGAACCTCGTTGATACTGTTTTGTACAACTTCCTGGCGCCAACATTCATGTTTGAGAAATACAATGAACTAATGCAGTTACGCTTTTTTGTGTACCGGTTAATACGTTTCCTGAAAACACGATTTTTCGGCACCAACATTGAGTACATCGCAAAACTACGATTGCGTGATTCGTTTTTTGGCCACTAGATCCCATGTGAACAAAAAAAGGCACGAGGCTCACGTGATTGAGAGCAGTAGGTGCTTGCCATGGCCGCTTCTCGGCAGTGCTCGCCCGCCCGTGTCTCATAAAAAAGCCGGCATGCACACAGTTTCTTCTCCCAATCGCTTTCACAGCTATCACCGTCAATCCTATCGTGATAAGCAAATTTACCTACTGTTTCACAGCGTGTAGCATAGTGCCACTAGAAGCGTACTGTACGCTTTTAATAGCAGAATAAATGCACCGCCGTTCCCAGCTTCAGAAGGTGTGAAGTGAGCTTAGTGTTTCGCTCTGGCAGCGTCATATTCCAGCTCGATTTTTTTTGGTTTCTCATGGCCCTCTTAAAACAAGATGCAACAGGAAGAAGACAAAGTGCTTCTCGGTCTGATCGGGTCCTACCAACTCGACGCGCGTCAGCATCTCGTGCCGCAACAATTGGTGCAACGCTTCGCCTTATGTCTATGTAACTATAGTTCATTGTGCCAGTTTTTTAGTGACTTCGGTTCGTAAGTCGTCGTGGTTAGTGCGTTCTTCTCTCTCTCTCTCTTTTTATTACAAAGCTTATGAACGAGGTTCTACTTTATATAGTTGGTTGTACTCTTTCAATCTCTTAATTACCTAACTGATGATTGGGTGTGATCCATTGTTAAATACTCCTTCTAGATGCTCATCTGTTTTCTGGGTTTAGTGAAGTCAAGTGTTGCTGTGGTTCTATTGGAAATCATTTTTGTTGTGTGCGAGCGGAGAGAGTGACCCACTAGACAGCGCTTGTTAGGATGCCCCACTCCATCGTCCCTCTTCTTAACTACATTGTGAATGTTTTGTGCAATACCGAAAGCAAGCTAATGGGTCTATAATTCAATTCATTAAGGTCTCCCCTTTTATGTATTAGTATGATGCTGGCATTCTTCCAACCCTCTGGTACACTTGAAGTTCTGGGGCATTGTAAAAGGGCTTCAAGCTTTTCGAACATGGTATCACCTCCATCTTTGATCCTACCATTGTTGTTACTGCTATATTGAATGGGCACTGTCGTAAGTATTGCCACGGGGTTTGCTTATAGGATGCTTGCTTTTAGTAACGTGTAAATGTGATGGACAAAGGCTTGCAAGTGGCAACCGTATTCCATCTCACCAGGTGCACTTTAGTGAATCCCAGGAGGTCAAAATGAATTTCAAGGCCTCACCGGTGCCCTGCACTACGGCGTGCCTGATAATCAGAACTGGTTTTGGCACGTAGAATCCCAGAAAGAAGAAGAAGAATTTCAAGAAGGCTTCGTCTACGGTGTCTCTCACTGCTCGTGTGTTGCATTGGAATGTGAAACTCGGTCATCTAATAAGTCAGTCAGTCAATTTTCTTGCCGTGTGCACAATATGTCACAAAGTCATAGTGTGAAAAGTGTCATCCCACAAGTCCCCTTTTTTCGTTAACTGTTGCTAGGGCTTATACGAGAGTGGGAATTCTTCTTGCTCTGCCAAGCAGTTATCGATAATTCTAGTTCCTTGCACAGATTTTCATCTTGCTTACCTTGACTTAATTCCATGCATTTGTATTTTTCCGATTGGGTGGTGTTGCAACACTGTCAACTGTGCAGTTTCACGCTGGTTTCAGCTGTGCTGTAGGTGGCACTGTGCTTACACAGGGTTCACCGTGGACTTTCCAGTCTGGGACATCCTGCCACTTCTGTGCAAGCTGCGAACTGTGGTTGGAGAGATCTCGCATGCCGAAGCTGAGAACATCCTCAACTCTGCCTTGTTCGACTACGAGCTGAAGTCTATGTAAGTATCCTCCTCACACTACTATTCCAATTACTTCTACCAGGAAGCTACCAGAGCAAGGCCTCATTAATCATCTTGTAGTGCAAAGACACACAATATGACAAATCAATTCTGCATTAATCCACGAGGTAGAAGGCGTTTCATGAAAGGGAAATATTGTCTGGCTTCATTTCCTCGACCAAGACAAAGAGAAACACATACTTATACGTGTTTCATTTGTAGTTTCATGCTACTCTCAGGTAAATGACAATTTTCTCCGAACAACCATGGTCTTATTTGATAAGTGATGTATTTATATTGCAATGCAAAAAATGAACTGATGTGACACTTGGTGGGGAAGTGCCCCATAAACAACTATTGAATAAAAATACTCTTTATTTTGCTTTGCTAGCAACACCTTTCGTTGCTGTGCTCAAAAAGTGGCACATTATAGTTGGTTATGTTGTTGACAGGTGTTGTGACACTTAGCAGACAACCTCCCTATTTTTCACCAGCCATTCTGTCTGGTTTGAAACACGTCTAGGGATTTCTTCCGAGCCAACATGAATGATGACCTCTGAAAATGACTATTCCTGACTGAAGAATGTGGCACACTTGGTTAGCTACATACCCTCAAGTCACTTTCAACTCCTGATGACACCATGAATATATCTAAACACCATTGAGATCTACGTAACCTTTTAACTCTCATGTTCTGTAGTAAAAAAAAGTATAAAGAATTTCACGATATTTTTTTATTCCAGCAAATTACTGCGTAAAATTTCTGTGATTTCTTTTCCTTTCACTTCCAGGTGCGACAGCTTCTTATGCGCTGGACGGGTGTTCAGGACGTGCAGATTAATCGCCAGGACGATTTTTGCGACTACAGTGGAATCTGGATGATACGAATCCCACGGGGTCACGAAAAAAATTCGTATTAGCCGAAATTGGTATCATCGAAACACAATTAAAACTAGCTAAATTAAAGAGTCGACAGGCAAACTCACTCAGGCACACGTACGTAAAAAGCAGTTACAGTATAGACCACTTATAACGTAACCGTTTATAGTGCAGAACTGACTACAACGCGGCCTTTTCCGACTCCCGTTTACCCTCACACAGAACTCCATGTATACGCATACCGCTTACAGTGCAGCAACGTGAGACGAAATTGCGGCTTCCGCGGGAAAATCTCGCCGACAAGGGCGGTAGCGAGCACGAGGTGCGCCCACCGATGGGAGAGGAGATCAACGAATGCGATGCGGAGGAGGAGCATGTGACTTGGAGCACAAGTTCAAGGGCGATAAAGTCGTCACCGCGCGCCATATGTGCGAGTGAAAGGACGCGCGCCTTCACGGAAAGGCCGTGGGGGTATGGGAGGGAGGGGGGGGGGGGCGACGCTGTGCTGGGGCGTGCGTATCTTGCAACCGAGCGCAAGGGTAACTTTCGACGAAAATCTCCCCACGCGAAAAGAGCAAAGCGGGAAGGTAGCGCTGAAGGGAGGGAGAGGGCGGGCGCTCCTACTCTGCCAACAAATGCGTTCTTTTGCGCCTGTGCCGGCTGTCGGTGTTGTCGCGAGCATCGTATCTTGAAAGCGATCTCCACACGGCTCTGACCTTTGTATGCGCTGTGCTTATGCCGCTCAGTTTCCGTTGTAGCGATAGACTGCACGAACCTTCGCTTGCTGCGGCGGCCGCCGCAGTGAGCAAAGAGACAAAAGAAAAGCAACAAAAGCGCCACCGCTTCAAACTCTTCGCGCCCCGTCGCGGCTTCCGCGCTGTCCGGCGTCGCGTCCGCACCAAAAGAGAAAGGGAAAATGCGCGTGACTGCGCGCTGTTCTCTTTCGCGGCCGTCGGTGGGGCGGCGTTTATTCGTATCAACCGACGCGGGTCGAAAATCGATTCGTAACAACCTTTCTCTAGCACGCTGCAAAGTAATGGGGCTCGGCCGGGACCTCAGAAAAATTCGTATCATCCGGAAATTCGTATTAGCCGTGATCGTATCATCGAGATTCCACTGTACATTGTGGTGACGTCAACGGGCCGAGAATGGCAGATCTCGTCCCTGGAAGAGCTGCTCCTACAGCATTGGCTGCCACAGGCCATTGACCTTGTTTTTAAACGAGGGTGTTTGTGCGTGCGATTCTAATAAAATGTGAATGTTGTTGGGAATGGTACAAATGGATTGCCTTTTCCACACATGCACTCGATGTACTGTGAGGTACCTCCGAGACTCCCACGTCCACTTCGCCAATCGCCCGACAGATGGCTGCACCTCTCTGGCGTTCTCCCCGGCTTTCCCGCCTTTAGCTTGGAGAGGAGAGCTGAGTGAGTGTCTGCCCCACTGCCAGGTAGGACTGTTGTGTTGAGTCGCGCTGGCGCACGGTAGCCCTTGTATTGTTCTGTATGCCTTGCCAACATTAATAAAGACGTTGACCTGCATCGACGTTACTGCCTTCCTGCCAAGCCTCAAGCATCTCCCCCCAGCCTCGCCCTCACATTTGGCGCAGTCGACAAAGAATCTCGCCTCGCCGTTCACTCACACCGTGCCTGCACTCCCAAGCCCGCCTAGTCGCCGCCATTGTCTACCTCCTTGCTCCCGTCGAGTAAGCGCCATGCCGGGATTGAATTGGGCCGAAGTCGACGTTGCCACCGTGGCATGCTTCAGCACGGAGTTTCTGCAAACCGAGCTCATTCGCCGTGGAATTGATGCTACCGGGTCAAGAGACGACCTGATTCAACGTTTGACAGCGTGCCTGGAGGAAGCTCGTGCAGCGATTCCGAAACAAGCACAGAGACTGGCCTCGGCGCCAATTTCCTCGACCAGCTGCACGTTCCCTGCCTCGCACCTTACTCCGACGGTTTATCAAGCAATTCCAGGCGCAGCCTCGCAAGTGTATGCGCCTGCCTCGTACGTCCCACCGCCACCGTGGTCCTACCCCACGCCGCCGCTCGTTTGAGACGCCGCAGCCATGCCAGCGCATGAAGTTTTTTCGCCGCCACAGGAACCACAGCCTTTTGTAACAACACCCAGCTTTGTAACGGCTCCACGGTACCCCCAGCCACCATCTGGAGTGCCATTTTCGCCAATGTCACCACAGTACCAGGCTCCTTCCTTGCCACAAATGCAAGTGACAACCATGCCCGACGTATCGTCTACCCTGCCATTGTTCGAGAACTTCCACAAGCACAGTGCGCGTTTATGGATTGAGGAGATTCAACGAACGCAGCAGCTAACTTCGTGGTCGCCAGAAACAACCCACCTGACCGCCGCAAGCAAGTCGAGAGGCACTGCGAAAAACTGGCACCTGACTCTTGGCGCGCAGTTCCCGACTTGGGATACGTGGCGTAAAGCTTTCCTTGACGCATTCGCCGACGAGCTGACTCTACTGCAATGGCAGCAGCAAATTGTCCCAAGTACATTCCAGCTCTCAGTCACTTCGCGACTATGCCTAGGCAAAGCTTCGAGTAATCGAGAAATGTCCAGCGCCACTGACGGAGCCTCGGAAGGTGGAATATCTCCTGCACGGCATTCAGTGCGCGGGGAACTGCAACAAGCATAGCAGCGCAACGCCCATCGTCAGTAACCAGCTTCATTGATATATGCACCCAGCTTGACAGGGCTATGCAACATATGCAGATCGCAAGCAACCGGGCTGATCGTCCTGAGCAGACTCTTCGCAGTCAAAATAACGGGACTACGCCTTCCAGACAAGTCTCTTCTGCATCGTTACTGCCTTCAGTGGCGCCTCCAACAGTCGGCAGTTTCAAGCACAGCCGTGTGCCCCAGTCCCACCCTGTCAGTCCTCCACATAGCCGTCGCATAGCAGATCTACCGCCTGCTGAGCAGGAAGCTCGGTACTCGGCTCTGTCACAGCGTTATGGTGTCCCTGCGTTTCGCCCAGGACAGTCATTGAGCGAAGCTGTTTGCTTCAAGTGTCACGAAAAGGGCCACCTAGCATCGAAGTGCCCAACAAAGCAAGAGAATGTCACACAGCAGCCAGCCACAGCTTCAACATCACTTCATGCAGCAGCCCCTGCGCTGCACACGAGCCCTTAGGAAGGCATCCATGGCTCCCATTTGGAGTGTTCATTCTTTACAGCTGACATTGCAATCTTGGGCTCCTACGACGCCTTCCCAGACACAGCGTCCAAGATAACTATAGTGACCAAGTCTGCAATCAAGAATCTTCCACTGATGCCCTGGACACGTGAGCCCCTAACCGTTGTTGGTGGATCAAGTGTGCATCCCAAAAGCACGGTCTACCTGAAGATTACAGTGGGCCCCATAACAGCTCTAGTGGAAGCCGCTGTGATCAGCAATAATGTCTTGCCAGTGATACTGGGTGAAGATTGGTTTCGTTCCAGCAATACGAGACTTGTATTCAAGCCTCCAAATCCAGCCAAAATCCATCATCTGGCCTCTGGTACAGTCATACAGGCGCACCAGAAGCTGTATCCGCCTGCCTCATGCACAGTAATTCTTCGGCAGTCTTTCCTAGCTCAAAGTACTGAAGTGCCATGTTCAGACGGTCAGCAGGAAGCACCTGTCCCAGGAATGGAGTCCCGTTGGAAGCCTTTGTGCAAAAGCCTGCCAGAACAAGCCCCTGTTGCTCCAGAAGGTACAGTAGCCCATCCTGATCATCCTCCCGCTTTTGTGGCAAAGGACTTATCAGAGATGCAGCAAGTAGCTCTGGCTACGGCCCTTTCAGATCATCGTCTCACTTTTGCTTGTGATGAGGATGACATGGGCCATTTCAAAGGTGTGGAACATTGCATAAACTTGGTGCCCGATGCCGTGCCGTACAGCCGAAGTCCATGTCGACTTGCCTCTCTTTTTGCATTGCTAGTGCTGTACTTTTTCTTTTTCTTCTCCAGTTGTGTAAGCAGCAAGGGCTCATTATTATTTGTCCTCCGCAAGGCCTCCCCAGAAAATCAGTCATGCATAACTAAGTTAAAGGAAACAGCATTCGCTGTAAACACTACACTCAATACAAGCACTGGCTTCAGTCCATTTGAGTTGCTCTACGGGTACATCCCAAGGCTACCAGCGGAACGCTACCGACGACCAGTGAGCAACTCCTCGCTCACAGAGCGTCTTCTCGAAGTCCAAGCACATCGTACTGAGGCCATGGCTAACTGCGAAGAAGCTCATGATTGCAGGAAGCACATCTATAGCAGAACGCATCGTCCGCATACATTCAGGGTTGGTGATTTTGTGTGGATCCGTCGCCAACAAGCTGTGCTTCAAAGGCTTGAGAAACTGTCCCCTCGCTTCAGAGGCATCTACCGCCTAGCAGAATGTCTTACGCCTGCCACATTTAGGGCCATCCAGGTTTCAAGTCCGTCCACCAGGCACTCTGCTCAGCCAAGAACAGTGCTCATTTCGCAACTGAAACGTTATGTGCCGCCACTGCCTGTGAAGTGCCTGGAAGACACAGCGTCAACTTTGTCTTTGTTCTCTTGATATGGGGTTTATTGGCGTTAGGTCCAGCTCAAAGAGCACCCGAGCAGTTCTAGCCAAACGCCAGCGCGAGGCAAAAACCAGCGACACCGATCCGTTCGTCTTTCTCTTCCTCACTTCAGCAGCCATGCGACCACAGCTGTCTAACTTCGCTTGTGCTAACTTCGTCATTACAATGGCCCCACGAGAGAAGACTAGCCATCCTGGCGACTCACGGTGACGACACGATAGAGAGATCGTAATACGGTTTAAGCCGGCTGACGTACACAGTCTCGCGACCATGACGCCGCAGATCGTCAGACAGCGTGAGAGGTTCGACCACATAGTTTACAGCAGATGTACAGGCGACGATCCAGTAGGGTCCGTGGTATTGAGCCAGCAACTTAGACGAAAGACCGGGAGCGGGAACAAGATTCGCCTTATTACCCTCAGCAGTGCGAAACGCCCAGCCTGCAGCAATCAACCGGCAGTGTATCACGTAGCTCAGAAACAGCATCTGCTTTGCCGCTGAACGATCAGCACCCAGTCAGAGAGCGCAGGCTGCCCATCCATCTTCAGGGCTATGAAGTGGACTTTTGAAAGTGCTGTGCTTGTGCCTGTTGCAATTTCTTTAGAGTTTGTCTTTGCCTGATTTTGACTTTAATCCATGTAGAACATTTATTGCCTTGCCTCGTCTGTTGCTATTTGCCTGTCATATGCCTGTTTTCCTGCCTCACCTATTCATGCCTAGTATTGCCATGCACTGCCTGTTGTCCATGTCTAGTGTTTTCTCCCCTTTGCCCAGCCTTACTTCACAATTGTAATCAAAGAAGACTTTGATCATAAAAGAGGGGCCGGATTTGAGGTACCTCCAAGACTCCCACGTGCACTTCGCCAACCGCCCGACAGATGGCAGCACCTGTCTGACGTTCTACCCTGCTTTCCCGCCTTTAGCTTGGAGAGGAGGCTGAGTGAATGTCGACCTGCGTCGACGTTACTGCCTTCCTGCCAAGCCTCGAGCTTGGCAGGAAGGCAGTAATATATATATAGTGTAACGTTTGTGTTTTGGTTGGCGAGAGCTTATCCATGTGACCCACATTTGGCACACTCTCAAAGTGCCACTGGCTCATCATTGTCAATTGCTTAGTCGCTTCCATGGCAGCATGACACCTAGCAACCACCTGACATGTCTCCTAAAAAAATCTTAGCATAACGTAGCAATAAATAGCAATTAACTACGTAAAATCTTGCACTAACATAGTAATACATAGTAAAACTTCGTAAGCCTTGGTCGACTCCCACCTATACCACGCTGTTTCTTCAGCTTTGCACCACTAGTGCAAGTTGCCCTCATTTTTTCCCACGCTCTAAACATAGGTTACCTTCCATCTTTTCCGGATACTTGACTAATCGGCCTGTTCACTGTTCAAAGGTGACTCCCGCATAACTTAAGTTACTCGCTAAGTTTTTGAGCGATAATAGTCTCTGTACGTGCGAATGAATCCTTGTATACCGAGGTGCCCAAGCTACGATGAACATGCCATATACTGTACCCTCCCCTTCCCCATATTCAATGCACCGCAGTACCCTTTATTTTTGTGCAATTAAAATATCAAAAGGCGCGCATAAAGTGCCTCTCAACCAGCTCCCAATTAACCGGGGATGCCAGGATGACACAAGGTGACGACTGAGTACGTCCTTGCGATAACCACTGAGCATGTTTAAATAAGTTGCAATGTAATTTCAGCGTAAAACGTACGAGACAAGCTCAGCAATACAGGTAGAAGTGAGTTTTGAAAACAGCGAAATATGCAAATAGGGGAGATTAAACCCTGTGGAGAATAAAACCCCGTACACGGGAATGGATGTATGAAGGAAGGAAGGAACGCCTCCTTCCTCCATGCACGAATAAAATGCAGTATTAGCGAATTTCATCTTTATGGCGATGTGGCACCTGCGGTCAACCCTGCTACAGTGTTCTACTAATACACTGTACCACGGCCGGTACGCGTACTTCCACTTCCTAGTAGGTACAGCGTTTGACCGCTGGCGCCACGCTGCGCCGCTCGCGCGTACCATGTTTCTAGCCACCGCCGTTGGAACGGAGGAGGCGTTGACGGAGAAAACGCTGGGCTGGTGGTGACTAGCCTGCTGTTGGGATCGGTGATATTATAAACGCATCACTGTTTTGTTGATCCAAATATAATCTCACTATCAGGGAGGGAGCAGTCTACCTGACTGCAGCAGTAATTTTTTATTTGGGGTGTAGCTACGCTGCGCTCTGCAACACCCCAACGACCGCCGTTTCGCGTCGGCGCCCGGTACTACGGCTGCCGCCGTGGCACCGGGGTTCAAACGACCACGCTGGCAAACAGAGAGGAAAAAAAAGAAAAAGAAAAGCGAGATATTAAGAAAAAAAATTTCTAGCCAAGGTGGGATTCGACTCAATGTACGCATGATCCCAAAGCGAGCGCCGTAGCCACTCAGCCATACAGCCACTTTTTTTTTTTTTCTTTATTACATGGGAGCAGACTCTTCAGCCACACAAGAAACAAGGTGCTACAGGTACATCTTCAAAAGTCAGGCAAGCATGTGCACGCGTCCAATAAACGCATCCAGTCCGGCGCTGTTTCTTGAGCAGCGTACACACTACGGACGTAGGCAGCAGATTCCCGAAAAAACGACCGAGTGCTTCGCGGTGGTTCAGCGTACCTGTCACACATTCTACTGCGCCAAAGACTATGTAGACCAAATACTATGAACATGTCATATGATGGGTCACAGGAATCTTTAAAAGGTAAGAAACGAATTGTGTATGGTGTGATGTCTAAGTCTTTAAGTGTTCTTTGGAGATTGTCCCAGAAGAACACGGCATCCCTACAATCGACAAAACAGTGATCAATCGTTTCAGCATGTGGACACAAATGGCAGTTTGTAGACCACGGCACGAAACAGCCCCTTTTTTCTAACCAGGTTTTGACAGGAAGGGTTGCCGAATGTAAGTTAAAGAAAAAAGTTTTGATCCCTGGAGGAATGATCATTCGACGGACACGCTTGAGTACATCTAAGTAGCAACATTCCAAATAAGGCGCACGATAATGGGGAACAGGAAACAATGTATCTATGCAGCAGAAATTTCTTTCCGTGATGCAGTGAAAATATAATCCAAGCTAAAGCGAGCTTTAAGAAAGTGAAAGCCTTCAACGACCTCTTTCAAGAAGCCCCAAGGAGCAGGTGGTGCATCACTGACAGATGACGACACAACTATTTCTGGAAGGTAATTCATTAATCGAAGTTGTAACATCTCTTAGAAAAGGACTGTTTACATCACGTAAGAAGAATAACCGGGAGACAAGTTGCCTAACAAAAAGGTGAACTAGGCCAAGACCACCCCTCTCAAGAGGAAGAAAAAGGTTATCACGCCGCATGGCCTCAACACGTGAGCTCCATACATAGGTAGCAAACACACGATGGAAAGCTTGCAACCTAAGTCGCGAGCAGTGCAATACCTGCAGGACATACATAAGTCGAGCTGCTAGAAACAGATTGCAAGCTTCAGCTCGGCCAAATATGGACAACTGCCGCCCCTGCCAGTTGTTAACCTTACGTTGTACTTCTGCAACTTCCGCTGACCAGTGAGGATTACTATTGCGATATTGAGAGAGGGGTACACCTAAGTACCTAAAGTCTTGCCTCCACTGAATACCTGCGAAGTGAGTTGGCATTGTACACCATTGACCGAACCAAAATCCGGAACTCTTCTCAAAGTTCACAGTTCCACCAGAAGCTGAGCAAAACAGCTGCGTTATGGCAAGGGCAGTCTCCACACTTTTCTTGTCAGCACAGAAGAATGCTATGTCATCTGCATAGGCAAGTACCCGGATCTCATTGGATAACAATCTGAACCCATGAAAGGTATGATCCTTCAAAATTCGTGCACAAAGCGGTTCCAAGTACAAAGCGAATAATAGAGGTGACAAGGGACAACCTTGTCTTACTGATGCCCTGAGGTGGATAGATTCAGATAGACAACCATTGACTATTAGCCTTATTGTGCCATTAGCATAACACATGGAGATGCCTTTAAAAAGAAGAGATCCAATGTTTATGTGCTCTAAAACACTAAACAAGAAGCAGTGATTAACTTTATCAAATGCTTTGCCAAATCAACCTGAACTATTGCAACCTGACCCGCACTGTCTGTCACACACTCTAGCACAGACCGTGCAACGTGGATATTTGTCTGAATTGATCTTTCTCTAATGCCACATGTTTGATGGTCTCCCACCAATGATCGAATTACTTCTTGAAGACTAGCTAATATCTTAGCAAATATTTTGTAATCCACGTGGCAAAGTGATATGGGGCGATATCCCTCAACTTTCTGCAATTTTGTTACATCACTGCTTTTTGGAATAAGTACTGTGTGCCCTTGATAGAGCGTGGCAGGTAGGTATCCAATCCTGTAAGCTTCTTCATACAGTTTAAGCAGAAAGGGAGCCAATATAGAGCAGAAACATTGATAAAATTCCGCACTCAAGCCATCAGACCCAGGAGTTTTGCCTTTAGTTAGCGAAGCAATGGTTGCTTCCACTTCCTTGATATTTATGTCTCTATCAACGTCATCGCATTTTTCTTGACTGAGCTGTGGCAGCAATGAAATAAAGTTTTCCGTTACAGCTTCACTCTTAATTGCTTTATGAGACTGAAAGATATTCTCGTAATGATCCGTGAACGCTTTCATTATTGTATCCTGGTCATTAACAATCACTCCGGTATACTCTATCTCGAGAACTTGCTTCGACAGAGCATGCTGACGCTCATCACCAAGCGAACGACTACAAGGCTGTTGCTCCAAATACCGACGAGTACGCGCTCGAACTAGTGCACCTCTGTATCTCTCAGTGTCCATTGTCTGCATTTGTGCCTTAACGTTGTAAATGTCCTCAATGTACTTGCCAGGATGCAGGCATTCAAGTTCGTGTAGCGTATCTAGCAACTTGCACAACTCTTTATATTTTCCTTTTTTCTAAAAAGACAATATGGAAGCTTCTTCAATGGCTATCATTTTAACTTCTTGCTTGAATATCTCCCACTGCGCAAAGACAGATAAAGAATTACGACTTGAAACGTCAATAAGAACTTCCGGGACGCGCTTGAGAAAAGGCTTATGTAAGACTAACTGATTGTTAATTTTCCATAAATCCCAGTTCATTCGCGAACTTTGACACTGCCGGTTGCCAAAACAAACCGACACCAAACAATGATCACTGAAGAACACAGGGTGCACACTGTAGCCGTATAGTCTAGGGAGGATAGGTAAAGATACATAAATCCGATCAAGCCTTGCATGAGATGTACCTTGAAAATGTGTGTAGCGAAAAGGGACCTTTTCATGATCCCCTACATCAACAAGCTGGTAGTCACATGTCATGGCATTCAAAACGTCAGCGCTGGTATCATGGCGTTGCCTTGTAGACGACCGATCCTGACCACTACACACACAATTAAAGTCACCTAAGACAACTAATACACGGTCATTGCGTAAGTGCTGGGTCAATGAGAGAAAGTAGTCCTCCCGGTCGCGTGCCTTACGTGGCGCATACACGCAAAGAAACCTCCAAACATGACTATCCATATTGACATCACACCATACAAGGCGCCCTTCCCTATCAGTGCACAGTCCCAACACGTTGCATTGCCGCGTTTTTCTCACAAATATCATACATCCTCCAGAGACACCAATCACGTGGCTGACACATACTTCATACTCCAAAAGAAATGGAGCTACAGCAGCCGCTGTGTCGTCATCGGATTCAATTTTTGTTTCCTGAATTGCAATAACATCTAACGCTCGGCTACGCAACAAGTGTAATAACTGACCCTGCCGTCGCTTACTACGTAAGCCACGGACATTCAGTGTTCCAAACGTTAAGGGAAGGGCGCAGGGGCGGATCCACGTTATTTCTGAGGGGGGGGTCAGCTTCTGTCAATGATGATTATGGTGATGATGATGATAGCAGTCTTTCTTATTTACCAAAATTTACCGTTTTTCCTCACGATAAGCCCGCGTTTTATACGGCTAAAGCAACACCTGTAGCTCTCCGTGGTGGCTCAGTCAGCTCAGGCGTTGAGCACGAGATAGCCGGATCAAATACCGGCCGCGGCGGCCGCATTTCGATTGAGGCGAAATGCAAAAACGCCCGTGTTCTTGCGTTGTAGTACAGGTTAAAGAACCCCAGGTGCTCAAAATTAATGCGGAGCCTTCCACTACGGCGTGCCTCATAATCAGAACTGGTTTTGGCACGTAAAACCCCAGAAAGAGGGAAAAGACCTGTAGCGAAGCCAGGTATCGGTTTCTCCGAGCTTATAGGAAAAGGACGTTACCCAATACAGCCATGTGCTTGGCGGCTGCGCCTGATAATACAGGGGGTTCAAAACTAAGCTTTATGGTTTTCTTTAAATTAGGCACTGGGAGGCATGCGAAGACCACCTGTGCAAATAAGTTATGTGGCTAAGGGGGCACAAAGTGAGATGATAATTATCGGTGTGAGCAGTCCAATTAACTAAAATTGAACAATTATTTTTTGTTTACTGCAGTAAGTGGGTATGTTTATATTGAAAACTTAGAGACAGTCGAGTTTCTACACAGTATCAGTCGGAAGAATTATTCTAACGTGTCCGTGCTCCGAGATATCAGACTCCAAATTTTAATTCTCGTACTGCGCAGAATAATCGAGAATAAAGACGCGACAATTCTCATGAATTCCCGTGAATGATCATGAAGCTCAGTGACCACTTCTCTGGAGGGATGGCGGTGCCATCTTCTCTCTTGAGTCGTGGTGGTGTGTTGACTAGAGGGACGTTCTTGAATACGGGCGTAACGGTCCGTTCCAACGCAGCAACCACTGCGCTGGCTGTTTACGATATGCGAATCACCGCATATAAAGACTCACGACGCCACCTACAAGAATAAGGATGTGGCATAGTAGGCGAGAGCGCGAGCCAGCGTCTTCATGTTTTGTTTCCCACGCGACGTCATCCTTTTACACAAGGCGCGCATCTGCTCCCGTTTCTCTAACCACGCGACGCCATCCTAGGCCCGCGCGCTGGCGTTGCCCGCTGACGTCACGCTCCCCCACTTCGCCCCGCTCCGCGAGAACGCCGACTCAAACAAACGGATCTGGTGGGCTTGAGCCTCCTATGCTTAATGTACGACAATAAAACTGCGAAGTTACAATGAAAAACTTGTAGCGTACGAACGGTACTGTGCTCGTACTGGATATTGTCAACGTGTAACTGTGATCAGAATGAGTGCTACAGTTAAAAAAGTTGCCTATGCGTAGTTCTTATTTTAGCTGTTAGTTGTTATTATGTATATATGAACACTTCAGCAAGAGATCTCTTTCATTAAGCAGGTTGGTCGCGGAACCGATGACAGCCAATGAGGCAACCGTTGACACCCCAAGGGGAAACTAAGTTAATCGGGCACGAAGGCGCTCGAGCGGACCTCGGCGTGTTTGGCAAAAGGGACGTCCCCTCGTTCATTCGACGCCACCGACGGGACGAGTAAGGCACGGCAGGCGTAAGGAGGTCCAAGGTGTTCATGAGAAAAAATAATGACGGCAACTTCGCGACACCACACTCCTACGGAATACAACTAAGCTTGTGAGCGAGCTAGCTTTACTTCTATGCATGGCTGATACCACTGGTACTCGCGAAAAATACTTTTGAAGAATGCTGGTGGCCACATTATTTTTTTTTTTTGCGACAGGGCCATCCCCCTGTCAGCGAGGGGGCGATGCAGAAATTTTAAGGGGGGGGTCAGGACATCCGGACATCCCCCCTGGATCCGCGCCTGGAAGGGCGCCCGCCATGATTCCACTACTGAGGCGCAGCGCCTACACGTAGCGCTGCTACCTTTGTTCTGCCTGTCCCATCCCTTTGAGGTGTCGCAGCTGCAGCAACTTCTTGAACTGCAGCGGCATCTGCACTCACAGGGGCTCCATGAAGGGGTTTCTTCGCCTTAGCTGCGGCGACCTTTGGCTCTTTCCCAGAGCACTCCAAACCATCTACCGGCGCTGGACGCTTCTTTGATGTCTCAGTCATTTCAGTATCCTCGGCAGGATGAAGCTGGTCCCGAAAAGGTGGTGATTCGGCCCACGTTGCACAAGGGTCCTTTTCACGGTTAGTCACTGTTTGTTCTTCAGTTGTTCTCTCTCTCTCTCAGTAACCTTCGCTGTAGCTGTGTCCGCAGCTGTCGATATTTGCACTTCTTCAGCCCGGTGGTCTTCAGCAGGCGCTTCGCCAGAGGCATCTACGACCTCACTTACATCCATGAGGTGGTTAACGATGGTGTCATCGTCCACCGGTTTACTGCCACGAAGCTTGTCAGCATACGTGCCAACGCATGCCTCTGCGTTACGACCATAACGGTGGCACTTCGCGCAGCGTGGTGTTTTGCACTGTCTTCTTATGTGCCCTACTCTGTTGCATCGAAGGCACAAGGGAGGTCGTCCGGGAATCAAAAGTAAGCATTGATGTCCGAAGATCGTCAGAAGATGAGGGAGGGAACTGGTAGAGCGGCCTTCTTTGAGCGTGAATTCTACATCACGATTGGTCATCTGCCAACTCTCCATGCCTTCGCAACGCCACATTTCTCTGGTTATGGATTGCACCATGCCATATGGTTCCAACGCTTCAACGATACGCTTCTGTTCTAGGTGAAGAGGAAGCCACAGAAGCTTCATTTTGATGTTCCGGCTTTCTGGGTCGATGACAAGGCACTTGAGTCCTTTGATTAGTAGCTCACCTTTATCGACGAGCTTCTGCTTGGAAAGGCTGTTGGCACAGGTGACGAGCCACAGATGGCTCTTCTGATACTGGCCTGCTCCGAGAATGTCCTTGGTATCGAGCACCTAGAGCAGGGCATCACGAAAATCCGGGGCGCGGTACGGCCGACCAGCGAGGTCCGCGTGTAGGAACACTGAGTTGAGAACGGTGTTTCCCGATGGCAAACGAGGAAGAACGATCTTGTAATTACCGGTAACGGTAGACGGTGCAAGAGATCCTCGGCCTAGGGCCGATGCGCTGTTACCAGCAGAGCACATTTTGAACACGGCCGTTCGAAGCGGCTTCTTCTTCTTCCACTCAGCCATACAGCCACGCTTGCGAAGGTTGCATTCATGCGAACCATATGATTGCCTTCAAGCGCTCTCGGCGAAAGAAACCACCTAGAAACGCGGTACGCGCGAGCGGCGCAGCGTGGCGCCAGCTGTCAAACGCTGTACCCTACTAGCAATTGCAGTACGCGAATTTCATCTTTATGGCGATATGGCACCTGCGGTCCCCCCTGCTACGGCGTTCTACTAATACACGTACTGTACCACGGCCGGTACACGCGTACCGGCCGTGTGGCGCCAGCGGTCGACCGCTGTACGTGGGCGCAAATAGAAATACGCGGCGGGTACAAGCGGCAGAGCCAGTGGTCAGGCCAGCGTCTAATTTCAGGCATCGTCATCATCATCATCATCATTACGGCGATTGACAAGATGTTTTTTCTTTTTTTTTTTTTTTTTTTTTGCGAGATTTCGCGCCAGCGTACTGTTTCTCTTGGTTTTGGTACTGTCCCTCGCGGTTCACGCGCGGGTTACACGTGCTTACACCACGCGATGGCTCCGAAAAATTAAGGACCTTTCTTCTTCATGCGAGAGCTTCAGAACGAACGCAAGGAACGCCGCCGACCGTGCTCTCGATTAGGACGCCGTCAGAGAAAAATAAGTGGGAGAGAGATTGAAGGTATGCTGGCGCCCGAGATCCCTTCATTTAGTCGCAAATTTTTACATTTTCCTACTATCATTTCGACCTTATTCGTTATTCGAAGGTCTGGAGAGCAGTTTTAACCAACACAACGGCGCTGTCAGCGACGCCGCGGTAACGGCATGTCATTTCCGTGTGCACGCGCCGCGTTCATTTGTGTGTCGGCCGGTGTCTGCCTCGTTTCGATACGTGAACGCTGGTCACTGGCGCGTCTTTAGCATGCGTTTCCGTACTTTCTGCTACCCGTGTTAATCACTTTGGTTGACGTGAAGGCTTCGCACTGCACGGCCGTTCATCGCTGTCGTTGTGTTCTACGAGTAATTCTGGCGTTACTTTGCAGACGCTAACCGAAGAGAAAAAATCGCTATATGAGGCCATGGCAAACGACTTAAAGGAGCGCGGAAAAGGAACATTACATAACAAGTTCACTTCAGATGGCCGCAGCATCGCCGTAAGTCAACATCGATACGGTGATTTTTTTCTTTTACGCAAGGAGTTTGTTCACATGTTGGACACCCCTAGCTGAGCTAAGGTTTTTTTCGTTTTTTTTTTTAATCAATGGAAACCTTTGCTCGCGAATCGGGTTTTCCGAGCTGTTCTTTTTCCTTGCTGAATTTCTCATTTATTTATTTATTTTTGGCGTCACGGAAGTGATTTCAGCTCGCACATAGATTTGTGCGCTACTTAACGTACGCGGTTCACAAAATGAAGTCCATCAGGGTAGCTACATTGACTTGTTGGTAGGGCATAGCGGAGACATAACACAAGGGTCACGGAAAGGCACACAGTGCTGTGTGTTTGGCTAATGTGCCATTCCATGTTCCCATTGCCATTTCTGTGCCATAACAAAGTAAATGATGTTGACAAAACCTTTGTTCGCTCGTTTTGGCGCCCTTGTGATTTTGAGTTCACAAAGCAGGTGCACTTTTTTCAGAGTGTGTTACAACTGGAGGACGAAAGAAATCAACAGCGCCGACACATGATAAATAGTATTCATCGATATGTTGACGATATTGGCACAGTCGACGGTATGCATACTTTTGCCATGACTCACAGCCTCTATGAATGCAACATGCTCATCGCGGTTGTTATTGTTGTTTCATGTGCCTGATTATGATTTATCAACAATTATCCCCTATGAACTGCCTCTTTCTTTTTGACACCTAGAGATTAAAAGGTGGCCATTCTACATCTTGTCCTTCAATATGCTCTGCAAGGAAAATGGGATCTACTACCCGCTACAACTTGGACTTGTAGACTACTCAATTGAGCAAGGTTTCATACGAGCCTTCCACAAATTCATCGATCCAGGTATGGGATTGCTTCTTAAATTTTTTTTTTAATTCCGAGCTTTTGCATGGTTGCTTCTGATATTAATTGCCACGAACTTGTTCTCAGGTCCAATACCTCTTGGCTTTGCAAGTGCTGCAAAAGACCACAGTAAGTTGCACTATTGTTTACATTAGCTTTTGAGCAGTGACTTGTTCACTGGCACAATGTATATTGGTCATACTATGACTCAAGTCTGCGATTTACTTAGTCTGCTTTGTACTATCACCATCTTTATGAAAGGGAACACGCAATCGCATGGCCAGTAGCCTGGTCGGCCACATGTTGTGTGGTGCTGTGGCGAGATGGGAAAACAAAATGAGAAGGGCACCGATCCTTTTTCTGCTTGCATCTTTTCATGAGCATTTTTTAAAATATTGTAATTTTTATTGTGCCATGCCTGTAAACAAGAACAGTTTCATGTGAATTTTATATAGAAGCACTGCATATATCGCAGCTTTGGAAGCGCTCGTAGTTAAACCGTGAGTATGACGGGCAGCGTGATTGCCCTAACAGATTCTTCTGTCTCTCTCCGCTCACAAGCACTATCAACACAGAAAGAAGGAAGCGTGCTGGAACAGGTGCAGACTTGCAGGAATGGCACCGCTCTCTCTCCTTTTGTTTTTCATGTCGCCATGGCACTGTGCGACACGTCGCTGGCTAGGCTGGTTGCCATGCACTTGCACGCTCATTCATAAAGAAAACAATAGAACTTTCGTAAACTTACCCCTGTGGGCACCTTGACTTTCGTCAAGCTCATAATCAATGCTTATCTCACCACAAAAAAAAGGTAAATACTTTGTGAAAATTATTTATTTCCCAGTTAAGGGCATTCATGTTATATTTGAAGGTACGCTAAAGAGAAAAATAATTGAACTGTTACATTACCAAAAAAAAAACAAAGCCTCTCTTATGACAAAAAAACTGAAGGCCGGTGGAGGCAATGCCTTGTAGTTCCCCACACGAGCTCGCTGCGACGTCATAGATTTTCATGGTGCCTGCTTGGAGTTAATTTTTTATTGGTAAATATGGTTTCCGTTGTGGTTCTAAAAAAGGGAAAGGCAACCTGGCACGTTTCAATAACATTTCCCAAGCCACAATGGCCCAAATATGGAACTTGAAATCTGTGATCTTATAGTGGTATACTTTTGCTGGGATTTTGGCGGGTAACAATGAAAAAAAAGAAAGGTGGAAGTTCGGCTTTCTCATTCTTTTCTAGTAACCATTTTGGTAACAGCTAAAGAGCGCAAGAAAACACTCGCGCGCACATGCACGTGCACGAAATGACGCAGCTTTTTACTTGTGAAAGGGTTTGCGTAAACAGCAAAGTTCTTTCTTGGGTTCCTGCATTTGTGTGTGTGTGTGTATGTTTTTTCTTGCGTTCTTGTGCCGTAATGTATTACCAACTAGCCCAATTACAAGTTATCCTAGTATTGAACATTTTACTGCGAAATAAATGAAAGGAGACTTTGGAAGAATACTTCAGTGTAAAGTGATCTAGTGTTTTTGAGTACGACACTTTGTGCTGTTATAGTGAAACAGCGCAAGGAAAACACGTATGAGAGAATAACACAAGGACGAGTGCTGGCTACCAGCAGAAGGTTTTATTGTCTGTGCACAAATATGCAGTCAGCGCTCATCCTTGTGTTCTCCTCTCGTCGGTGTTTTTCTGGTACAGTTACACTATGAAGGTATCGCACCAACTAGCTTGCTCCCAAACCTTAAGTTCTTTGTAGAGGTTTGTATTGGTAGAAATGGCACAAAAGAAGACAAGACTAGAAAATGTGACTGGAGGGAGCCCTGACAACCGGTCTCGTGTGCAGTCTTATTTTGTGCGATTTCTTAAGAGGGATTTAGCATTTCCTTTTAGGGACCCTTGAATTTGCAATGACTGGGCTGCTAGTGAAACTATTCGGTAAATTTCTGCTATATGTTGCCTGCCTATACGACTTCTTCTCTTTTGTGATTAGGCGAAGCCACGCATGGCATCCCCATCACGGGCTTTGAAGAAGGCACAACCGACTACAGGAGCGTTGTCCGTGACCTGATGGCATACCTTCGGCTCCCGATTGATGAGGCGAACCTTCCACCTCTGTTCTGCATGCAAGACCACATATCACAGGCTGCCTGTATTCTGGCTGCCTGCTGTGGCTCGAGGAACATGGGAGTGAGTTTTTCATTTGTAGTTCACCTGCTTATCTCCGTAAAAACCCGCATATAGCTCGGAGCCGCATATAGTCGGATGTGTAATTTGGGGACAGTAAAAGTGGAAACAAAAAAGTTTGCGTCCGCATATAGATGGAGTAAAACGATCACACAAAGCATTTATTGCCATTGCACTTCAATCTTTAGTCATCGTCGTTCGATGCACTTTCCTCCGAGAGTCAACTGTCGGAAATAACCTCCAGTAGAAGCTTGTCTTCAGTGCCATTACGTGCGTTTAATATGGAACATTTCTTGAACGCAAGGCAGATGATCTTCTCGGGAATGCAGGCCCAAGTGTTGGCGATCCACGAGCAGAACATTGCTGTAGAGGCCCGTTTCAACTGTCTGGAAGGAGTCTCTTCAGGCTCGCCCGACCTCATCTACCCCATATAGCAATGCTTGATGCTGTCTTTGAATGGTTTATTTATGCACGCATCAAGTGGTTGCTAGTGGGATGTCATCCAGGGCGGATAATGAACTCTGTGCCGGACTCGCACAGGAGTCTTTTCACAGAGTCAGCCAAGTGACAGCGAAGAGCATCCAGGACAAGTATTTATGGGAGCTCCAGCAGTGCTCTAGGCCTCCAACACCACACAGACTTTATCTAGTCAAGCGCCAGTGCTTCGTCCATCCACCCTTTTTCTTGACATTGGACGACAAAATTTTTTCGAAACTTGTCCCGTTTCGGCAGATTCTTCCGTTTGAACACCACGTAGGGTGGTTCCTTGCTACCGTCTGCTATGCAGGACATTATTACGGTGACCCGCATCTTCTCATTTCCACTTCGCCTCATGGAATTTTGCTTCGATCCTTTCTACGAGGGCATGTCCTGGTATACTGGCGTTTGTTCAGCATTTCTGATCTGGTCCAACTGAAAGCTGACCGACTTTTGCAGCAAGATTGTGTGACGGTGAAAGGCCACAAGGAGCTCTTAGTAGTTTTCTGGCAGCTTCTGCTATATATACATGCTGCTATGTATAGAAAATCCAGCGCGGTGCATGAAACGGGACACCCTGTGCTTACTTGCCTAGAAGTCCGTCTGCCGAATGTCTTTTTCTCTAGCAATCTCTATTGCCTTTGCTTGCAGCAGCTAGATGTTTACAGCGAGGTGAGCAGCTTGTTGCTGTTGAACAAAGTGTGTCAAGACCGAATCAACTTCTTCTCAGGCTGTAGCACACAAAGGGGCTTTCTTTTTGCTTCCTCCAACCGGCGAATGATGTGCTTTTTCACACCGAACTGCAGCCCTGCAGTACAGCTGCGAGTGCTTTCTGCAGCTACGATCAGTATTCTTTTAAACGTAGCCGAATACTGTTTTCACGATCCTGACATTGTGCAAAGTGTTGCCATTGCGTAGTGAGCGTGTTTACGGGGGTGACTGATGATGGCGCAAGAACCTGATGATGATCGCACTGAGCAATATCGATATCAGAACTGCGAACTTGACCTGAAAATTGTTGGGATCCGCATATTGTACGGGGTGGAAATTGCACTTGGTAATCAGGAAAAAATTCTCTACCTATACGAGGGTTTTTACGGTATGTATCTTATGTTAGGGCTCGTTCACACCAGTGACTCTCAGGGGTTGCATGACCGAATTGTTCGTGGCTGCAAGTGGCGCCAGAGAACACAGGACAACTATGCAGATCGAGACAATCCCAAGGCACACTGACAACTGAAAGTGTATTTTCTGATTGCACAGAATAATTGCTGTCTGACAAGTAATAGACTGAACGCCACACAAGGGTACAAAGAAAAGCAAAACAAAAAACACTACTGCATGTTCCAATCTGCCAGATCGCAATAGGAAACGCGCATGCTTTTCGAATAGAATAACAGAAGCCATGCTGAGACAAGATTCTCCCAGCCTTTTTATCACTAGAGCTTCTATTATTTCTGAAGGCAACCGATCAGTCTCGGTCTCCTTGCTTGGCCCCCGCATTCTCTGGCACCGTTTGCAGCGATGATAGACTCACTAGCCCTACAGCATGTTTTTTCAAGTTGGTTGGAAATAGTTCGCTGATCTTCATGGCTTGATAGAACATTGAGCAAAGCATAGTCAAAGATGAAATAAGTTCCAACAAACAACACTGACACAAGTGATAACTTGCAGCTGGAGATATACATTGGGAACCCTCGCTTTGCCAGACAGTCTCATCTGCATACATCAAGCCTTTTTCTTTGTCTGTTTTTTATCATTATCAGCCTATATATTTGTCAACTGCAGGACGAAGGCTTCTCTTGGAGATGTCCAATTGCCTCTGTCTTCCGCTGACTAATTCCAAGTCGGGCCTGCGATTTCCTAATTTGATCACACCACGTAATACGAGGGCAATTCCATAAGTTTCCGGCCTGACATCTAAAACCTACAGTGATTTCTAAATGGCCGCTTCGATACACAGTGCCATCTCTAACGATAAGTGGTGATAATGATAAAAATCGAGTATTGAGTCGTGTTTAGGTTCTTTACCAAAGAAAGGGTTTCTCCAAGTGTTATCAAACAACCTTTGGATAGTGTGTACGCCGAAGCTTCCCCTTCTTATTCCACCATGAAGGAATGGGCAAAACAGTTTCGCCTGGGAAGAGAGAGCATTGAGGATAAGCCCTGCAATGGTCGGCCCGAGGAGGTGATGACCGAAATAACTGTCTCTCGTTAAGGACAAAGTGCTCAACGACAGGAGGCTAAAGTTGAAAGAAATCGCGGCACGGGTGGGACTCGCTGTAAAGACCGTGTTCTGCATAATTTATGAGAAGCTTCACATAGCAAAGGCCAGGTTGCCGCGAATTCTTCCTTCTGTGCAGAAGGAGCATCGTTTGAGCTGTTCTCGCAAGTTGTTAGAGCTTTGTCATGGGAATGAGAAAAAAGTGCTGGAGTTGATTGTCACTGGGGATGAAACCATGGTCCTTTACTACGATCCCCTTTCCAAAAGAGAATCGATGGAATGGCGCAAACCAGGAGAAGCACCACTGTGAAAAGCCAAGGTGATTCATTCGACCAAGAAGATCATGGCAACAATCTTTTGGGATAGCCGCGGGCTCCTCTTGATCGACTTTAAGGAAAGAAATACCACCATGAACGCACAGTATTACGCGTCACTTCTGCACAAACTGCCTGCCGCAATAAATGAAGAGGCGAGGGATTTTCCATCATGGCGTCCGTCTGCTTCACGTCAACACTCCAGTTATGTTGGTGAGCATTGCAAAGGCTGCAGCAAAAGACTGTGGTGTCTTGGAAATCGATCACCCGCCCTGCAGCACAAACCTGGTTCCCAGTGACTGCTCATCATCCTCATCATCAGCCTATATTTATGTCCACTGCAGGACGAAGGCCTCTCCCTGCGATCTCCAATTACCCCTGTCATGCACTAGCTGATTCCAACTTGCACCTGCAAATTTCCTAACTTCATCACCCCAACCAGTTTTCTTCTGTCCTCGACTGCACGTCCCTTCTCTTGGTATCCATTATGTAACTCTAATGGTCCACCGGTTAGCCATCCTACGCATTACATGGCCTGCCCAGCTCCATTTCTTTCTCTTAACCTTTCAGGTATTTAGATACTTTTATACTCTAAGCTAGCTTATTCAAAATAGAAAGTTCACTTCAGTGCGTGTTTTTCTTTTCTTTGTGCCACCACTCTTCCAGTTGTCTCTTAGTAGTCTCCACTGCAGACTCATTCACGTTTCCTCACCTGTCTTGGAAAGCCAAAGGCTCAATGCAGGCTAACTGCTTCCACATTTATCTCTGGTTGGATTCCTTGGCCAGTGTGATATGTGCCCTCTTTGGTCGGTAAATGCAATACATAAAACAAATAAAAAAAGATTTAAAAAAGTGTGAACGCATTGTGCGCTCTGTACACATTGTGCGTCGAGTGCTGAAGATGTTTGCAGTGCATTCAAAGCGTTGGTGTGTCGTACAAAACAGATAAACATGCTTTAAACCAAATTTAGCTCAACTTGTTTACATATGTGCCACTTTGGGCCTTCCTATATCTATAGGTGGCCAGCAGGAGAAAACTTATGGAAGGGACCGTAAATTGAATAGAGAATATCTTGTTAGAGTATAGTGCACAACAAAGTGCCTCTTTGTACACTCCCTTTAGCTGTAAAGCAGGTTTTCTTTGCAAAATGTGCATAAAATTGCAAGTAAGTAGAGGTCATGGAGTCCTGGCCATGTGAATTATCCAATAGTAAGGATGTATGCCTTACTGTCAAGCAGCCACTTGTAGATGCTGTGTTTATACCAGAATGTGCTAGAATGACATCTTGTGCGGCACTTATTGGCAAAGAAAAGTATGTCTTTTGAGTGCACTGAAATTACACCAAGGAAGCACTAAGATTGCACTCAATTTAAACGTTGGGAAGATAATACACAGGCATAGGTTGCAGTAAGGGGCACACGTCGTTTGGTTGAGCACAGCATCATCAGATGTTGCTACCAACGCTGCTGTTCACAGCTCAGTCCCGTTGTTTCGCTATGCCAGAAATGCCAAAATGTTTTCGCAGTGGCACTCTCATAAGTCTACTTGAGAAACACTGAAAGTTCTTCTAGAATAGTGTGCTGGCATAGACTCATATTGTCACGGGTATATACTATTTACAGAATGTATTTACAGGAGATAGACAGCAGCTGAGAACACAGAGAGGCTGTTGCCACTTCGTCCTCTTCTCTTTCGTCGGCCTTGTCTGTTTTCCTCACCGTAACACAACCCCCGGCGGAAAAAGCACCGTCCCGGTGCTTCAGATGGGGCCATCGGGAAGGGCATAATAGGGCTTAAGCCGAGAGACGTGTACGATGTCGGGTGATGTGGAACCGGTTGGCACGACGGATGTCACTGGGATGATCTCATAGGTGACATTGGTCACTTGACGTAGAATGCGGTAAGGACCTTTGTAGCACGGAAGGAGTTTCTCAGAGAGCCCCACACGTCAGCAAGGGGACCAAAGGAGTACGAGAGAGCCTGGTGCAAAGTATGTCTCACGATGGTGGCAATTGTAAGTGTGCTTTTGAGTTTCCTG
Organism: Dermacentor silvarum; assembly: GCF_013339745.2. Lineage (NCBI taxonomy): Eukaryota > Metazoa > Arthropoda > Arachnida > Ixodida > Ixodidae > Dermacentor > Dermacentor silvarum. The sequence goes on from NC_051154.1 coordinate 423,387,957, forward strand.
CGATGCCAACAAACGAGTACGGGCAAGCTGGCGCGCATGGTCAGCGTGGGCGATGGCATCGCGGACATACTCGGTCTGTGAGTTCCGTACCAAGGGGAGCGAAGCATCCCATGGTAATACAGGGTCACGACCGAAGAGCAAGTAAAAGGGGGAATACCCAGCAGTATCGTGGCGTGACGAATTACAGGCGAACGTGACATAGGGTAGCGCAATATCCCAGTCCTTGTGGTCGGGTGAGACATATTTGGATAGCATGTCAGTGATGGTCCGATTAAGTCGCTCAGTAAGGCCGTTGGTCTGGGGATGATAGGACGTAGCGAGTTTGTGCTTGGTAGAACAGGAGCGTAGGATATCGGCGATGACTTGGGAGAGGAAAGTGCGGCCACGGTCGGTAAGGAGCTGTCGCGGGGCGTCATGGACTAAAATGATATCCCGGAGTAGGAAATCGGCCACGTCAGTTGCGCAGCTCGTGGGAAGCGCTCGAGTGATGGCGTAGCGCGTCGCGTAATCAGCAGCCACGGCGATCCACCTGTTGCCGGAGCTGGACTCGGGAAAAGGGCCAAGGAGATCCAAACCCACGCGGAAGAATGGCTCAGTTGGAATCTCGATCGGCTGTAAGTACCCGGCAAGAAGCGCTGCTGGCTTTTTCCGTTGTTGGCAGGACTTGCAAGCAGCTACGTATCGCCGTATGGAGCGTGGGAGGCCGGGCCAGTAGAAGCGGCGGTGCACGCGGTCGTAAGTGCGAGCAACCCCAAGGTGTCTGGCAGTAGGTGCATCATGCAGCTCCTGAAGCACGGTTAAGCGGAGGTGTTGGGGAACGACAAATAGAAGGGGAGGACCGTCAGGGTGAAAATTGCGGCGGTACAATATCCCGTCTTTGAGGACGAACCACCGTAACGATGGATCAGTGGGAGCAGATTGCACTCGGTCAATGAGGGTCCTCAAGGTGGCGTCATGGCGTTGCTCGTGGGCCATGTCCAAAAGCTGGGAAATGTACAGAACACTTGCAGAAGCATCCGTGTCGACGTTGGCGGGCATGGGTACAGGGTAACGGGACAAGCAGTCAGCGTCATTGTGTAGGCGACCAGACTTGTACACCACAGAATAGGAATACTCCTGTAGCCGCAAAGCCCATCGTCCAAGCCTCCCTGTGGGATCTTTTAAGGAGGAAAGCCAACAGAGGGCGTGGTGGTCCGTTACAACAGAAAAGGGCCTGCCGTATAAATAGGGGCGGAATTTGCCTACTGCCCACACAAGTGCCAAACATTCGCGCTCGGTAATAGAGTAATTCCGCTCCGCAGGTGACAAAAGACGGCTAGCGTACGCGATAACACGTTCATGGCCGTGCTGAACTTGTGCCAAGACGGCACCGACGCCGTGGCCACTGGCGTCGGTGCGCACCTCTGTAGAGGCTGACGTATCGAAGTGTCCTAGAATCGGCGGGGTGGTGAGTATGGTGGCAAGGCGAGAAAAGGCGGCGGCCTGAGAGTCTCCCCATGAAAACGGCACATTTTTCTTCAGAAGATCCGTCAGAGGGCGTGCTATGGTGGCGAAATCTTTAACAAAGCGACGGAAGTAGGAGCAAAGGCCCAGGAAACTGCGGACATCTTTTTCGGACTGTGGGACAGGAAAATCTTTCACGGCTCGAATTTTCTCCGGGTCCGGTCGGATGCCAGACGCATTGACGACATGGCCAAGGACTAATGTCACGGTGGCCGAAGTTACATTTCTTCGAATTGAGCTGCAGACCGGCCTTGCGAAAAACAGCAAGTACAGCTGAAAGGCGCTCAAGGTGTGTGCTGAAAGTGGGCGAGAACACAATAACATCATCTAGGTAGCAGAGGCAAGTCGACCACTTGAATCCTTGGAGTAATGAGTCCATCATACGCTCAAAGGTAGCCGGAGCGTTGCAGAGCCCAAAAGGCATAACTTTGAAGTGGTAAAGACCATCAGGTGTTATAAAGGCGGTCTTTTCACGATCGAGATCATCCACAGCGATTTGCCAATATCCGGACCGTAGGTCGATGGATGAAAAATACTGTGCCCCGTATAGGCAATCAAGGGCGTCATCTATACGAGGTAGTGGGTAGACGTCTTTCTTCATGATGCGGTTGAGGTGCCGGTAGTTGACGCAGAATCTCCATGTGCCGTCCTTCTTCTTTACTAGCACAACAGGTGACGCCCAGGGACTTGATGGCTCAATGATGTCTTTCGCGAGCATCTTGTCCACTTCCGTTTTGATGACTTGGCGCTCCGAAGCTGAAACTCGGTAGGGTCGCCGATGGATGGGAGGATTATCGCCTGTATGTATACGGTGTTTGACAAGAGACGTTTGGCCTAAGGGACGGTTGTTTAGGTCGAATATATCCTTGAACGAAAGCAATAAACTGCAGAGCTGTTCAGCCTCCACAGGCGTAAGACCAGGGGCGATCATTTTCGTAATGTCGTGGTCAGTACAATTGATAGACCGGAAAGGTTCACAGGACGTGTCGACGGCAAAAGTTTCAACGCAGTGAACTTCTAAAGCAATGATCGTAGCCAGGGTAATATCTTTAGGCAGAATTTGCTTCGTAAGCCCGAAATTCACCACAGGGAGGTAGGTGCGATTGTCTTTGACTCTCAGTATTGTATGCGGGACAGTAACGTTATGGCTGAGAACGATAGCAGTTATTGGAGCGGAGATGTAATCACCATTGGGAACTGGCATAGATGGCGCCATTTTGATGTATTGCAAGGCCTGTGGTGGAACGGGAACAAAATCAGTCGGTCTCAGGCGAATTTCGTGAGGTGTTGTAGGGTCGTCCAGCAGAGGCAGGTCAAGACGCACAGTACTTGAAGAACAATCGATGAGCGCTGAATGAGCAGAGAGGAAGTCGAGGCCTAGTATGAGGTCATGGGGGCATTGGTCAAGCACAGTGAAAAGTACGACAGTATGGTGGCCGGAAATGCTCACGCGTGCAGTACACAATCCGACCACGGCCACCATGCTGCCGTCGGCGATTCGTACGACCCGAGTAATGGCAGGCGTAACAATTTTCCTTAAATGGCGGCGAAGGCGGCTGGTCATAATCGATATCTGTGCTCCGGTATCTATGAGTGCTGTGACGGATGTGCCATCAACGTGGACGTCGAGAAGGTTACGTTTCGTAAACAGCGTCAAAGGAGGATTTTGCGGCGTATTCGACATTGCAGCGCTACCCTGAGGTGCCGCATTGCCTAGTTTTCCGGCTGGGATGGTGCTGGGTAGGTCGGCGAGGGCGAGCGGTGAAACTGGGGCGGACATGGCTGGCGACGTTGAGGCGAGGGCGAGCGAGTATAGCGGCGAGGACAGGTAGCGGCGTCGGAAGCGTCGTAGAAGCGACGGGGTGAAGAACTGCGGGGCGAACTTGTATTCCAGAACGTGTTTCGAGGCGGGGACGACCAACGGCTACGGCAGTGACGGGAAATGTGACCGATTCGGCCGCAGCAGAAACAGATCGGCCTGTCATCAGGTGTACGCCAGTCCGATGGATTCCGGGCACTGTAGGGATAACGGGCACTGGAGGGTGGAGCGCGATAGGACCGAGGCATAGGAGCAGGGCCGGGGTCAGGACGACTCAAGGAGCAGGCGCTGGGGAGACCCATATTAGCAATTTCCTGGCGAACCACGGATTGAATCAGCGATATCGTCTCAGCAGTGTTGGTCCAAGACGTCGGTTGAGGCGAGACAGGAAACGCAGCTTCGAGTTCGCGGCGCACAATGCGGGTCACGTTTTCACTTGGTGGTGGCATGCTAGATTGGTCGGTTAGGTCGGTGCAAGAAGTGGTCGCTGCAGTATTTGGAAGCCGTGTAAACTGATTATGTATACGGCGGCTCTTCGCCTGCTCGAAACGGCAGCATTCCTTCATGATGGCGTCGACGGTCGATAAGTTTCTGAAGACCAGAAGGTTGAATGCGTCGTACGCGATACCCTTGGTAATGTGGCCAACCTTGTCCTCCTCTGGCATTGACGTGTCGATTTTATGACAGAGGGCGAGGACGTCCTGAATGTAGGAGACGTATGACTCTGTAGTAGTTTGGGCACGCGTGGCGAGTTGTTGCTTGGCGGCTAGCTGTCGACCGGTCGGATTGCCAAAAACGTCGGACAGCTTCTCTTTAAACAACTGCCAGCTGGTGAGCTCTTCCTTGTGTGTATAATACCACGTTCGCGGTGTTCCATCGAGGTAGAACACGACATTGGCCAGCATTATGGTAGGATCCCACCTGTTCACCTTGCAGACGCGCTCGTACATCTTTAACCATTCTTCTACGTCAACACCATTGAGGCCGTTGAACTTGCCGGGGTCTTGCGGCTGAGGTAGAGCAACGTACTGGGTCTGCGTAGTTGCAGACGCGGTGCCTGCCGCTGAATGCATGTTCTCGGGCTGGGTGAGACGTCCGCTGCGGAGCTCCGTGGCGAAGACGCGTACCCCGCACCTCCACCAAAATGTCACGGGTATAAACTATTTACAGAATGTATTTACAGGAGATAGACAGCAGCTGAGAACACAGAGAGGCTGTTGCCACTTCGTCCTCTTCTCCTTCGTCGGCCTTGTCTGTTTTCCTCACCGTAACAATATGTTGTCAGTTTCTCGTATCTCTTAATAAACATTTTTTGCTCGCAGGATGGTGACAAAGATCGGCTTGCCCTCAACATGTTCTGCTATCAGGAGGAAGACACAGCAGAAGTGGTGTTCAGACCCAAGCCTGCCTCTCGCACTCCACAGGCCACTGCACTTACCCGTGGTCATCGGTGGCGACGGCGGCTCAGCCATTGGGCAACTTCTTCTACTGCCACGCGGTCCTCAGAGATGGCGCTTACGATATCACCCATTGCTCCTCTGCTCTCTAAGCAGATGCCGTACTCGCTTCCAGCAAAGGTGGGCCTTGTGGACTCTCATTGCTACCTAGACTTCATATTCAGTCGAGTGGGCCACTCCGGAACGTATGCCAAGTTCCGCCTCAACCACAGAGACACTTTTCCAGACTGCTATGAAGGTTGTGTGGCCAACTTCTGCAACCCAGCAACATTTAGGCAGGTATGTTTGCACTGAAATTTGCAATCGCCATATTTTCGAAGTATACCAGGATTCTAGGAAGGAGAACTAGTTGGTAGACCAAACTGGAACCCCCCATTGGAGCAAACTGCTATGGTTGGATGGCAACCCAATCACTTTCAAGCTGGTATAGTTGCAGTGAAAATCATGAATGCAAGAAAAAATTGCCACAATACCAGAATGCTACAGAGGGAATTGGGAGACGAAACTAGCCAGTGTTTGAGCTTTCTGCTATGGTTACATATATAGCAGTGCGTCCTTATTAATGCGATAGCATTATATGCCCCATTACGTTCATTACGTCGGCGTAGTCTGCATGACCGAAAAATGGCCAACGGCGAAAAGAGTAAAAACACGTCACGAAATGCTTGGATCGACGTCAGATTCCTTAGGGAGGTTGCTGTAAGGAAAGCAAATTAATGGCTTTGAAATGAAAATTTCGTAAGTTTCGGTCTGGGTTGGGAATTGAACCTGGGCCTCCGGGGTGCCATAGCGGATCCACGGTTCTCGTTGACTAAAGGTGTGCCTAGTGCGTGCGTCATTGCACACGTGACAGCGCAGCCAATGTGGAGAAGGTGGTGCCATGTCATGAGTGTATAAAATAAATGTATAAAATAAAAAGCATTAATGTCCAATTGAACGGGGCTGAGCGGTCCTTTGAGTTATGAACTCCTCGTGGACAAGCGAACACGTTGAGACGCTTGGTGCATTTTAATTTGTCCTTATCGAGGCGCAGTTAGAATGCAGGTGAGAGCTTGCGCAGACAAGGATTAGCAGAAAAATACATTTCACCAAAGGGACTACAGAGGAATTTCGTTGATATGATCTTCCAGTCTGGGACATCCTGCTGCTTCTGTGCAAGCTGCGAACTGTGGTTGGGGAGGAGATCTCGCATGCCGAAGCTGAGAACATGCTCAACTCTGCCTTGTTCAACTACAAGCTTAAGCCTTAAGTCTATGTAAGTACAGTAAAAGCTCGATGATACGATCACGGCTAATACGAATTTCCGGATGATACGAATTTTTCTGTGGTCCCGGCCGAGCCCCATTACTTTGCAACGTGCTAGAGAACGGTTGTTACGAATCGATTTTCAGCCTGCGTCGGTTGATACGAATAAACGCCGCCCCACCGACGGCCGCGAAAGAGGACAGCGCGCAGTCACGCGCTTTCTCTCCTTCTCTTTTGGTGCGGAGGCGCGGCGCCGGACAGCGCGGACTCCGCGACTGGGCGCGAAGAGTTTGAAGCGGTGGCGCTTCAAGAAATACATGCTTTTTACGTACATGTGCCTGAGTGAGTTCACCTCTGACTCTTTAATTTAGCTACAGTCGAATCTCGTTAATTCGAACACGCTTATTTCGAACATACCGCGTACCGACAATGCTCTTAGCAGCGCGCCAAATAACGCGGCGGCGCCTCTGACCGGCATTGCTCCGACACCGCTCAGGAGAGACCCCTCAATGCCGCGCGCGAAGGAACGGGGAAAAAAAAAAACCCGCGGCGGAAATTTCCCTCTCTCTCAAATTGCAAGGTCGCCGTTTCTGCATCGCCCCGGAACAAGCGTGTACGTGCCGACTAGAGTGTTCTAGACAACCGTATTCTAGCAGACACTAGTGCCGATGTCTCAGCCACGCGAATAAAATGGCAGTGAACCCTTCTCCTCTATTTTCTAGTCACATGTTGACCTTGCACGCTGCGGCAGCAGCGCAGAGGGAAGCAGCGGCGGAGGCACAGTCGGGCCAACGAAACTGCCACGCCCGCAAACGCTCGCTTCCCGATAACGGGAGAAAACGAAACTTCAGGGGGCGGCTAAAATAAGCTGGCGCCAGCACGGCGGCGGGCGCGCACGGAGATGTGCGCACTATAGTGTACTAGAATATGGCATTGTCTAGTACACTCTAGTGCGCACGGAGTCGGAGGTGAGAGAGCTACGAGGGAGTTGAGAGGGAGGGCGAGGGGAGCCACTGAAGCGGCGGAGTTGACGCGTCCGCTTCCCTGCCGCCCTCCTCCCTCACCTTCGACGGTCTCCGCACGCACCCGTGTGCAGGCGCCGCCCGCTCGCTCCCTGAAGCTTCGTTTTCTGTCGTTATCGGGAAGCGACCGTTAGCCGGCGTGGGCAGTTTCGTGGCCCGCGCTTGCCATGCGCTTGCGCGCCGCAATATTTGACGACTCGCACCGTTAGTGCATCGTGCTATGGTGCACGAATACTTCACAAATACGTCCTTTTAATTCGAACAAATTTTCGGGCCCCTTCGAGTTAGAATTATCGAGATTCGACAGTTTTAATTGTGTTTCGATGATACGAATTTCGGCTAATACGAATATTTTTCGTGACCCCGTGAGATTCGTATCATCGAGCTTTTACTGTATCCTCCTCACGCTACTATACCACTTACCTCTACCAGGAAGCTACCAGAGCAAGGCCTCATTAATCATCTTGTAGTGCAAAGACACACAATATGACAAATCAATTCTGCATTAATCCACAAGGTAGAAGGCGTTTCATGAAAGGGAAATATTGTCTGGCTTCATTTCCTCGACCAAGACAAAGAGAAACACATACTTATAAGGGTTTCATTTGTAGTTTCATGCTACTCACAGGTAAATGACAATTTTCTCCAAACAACCATGCTCTTATTTGAGAAGTGATGTATTTATATTGCAATGCAAAAAATGAACTGATGTGACACTTGTTGGGGAACGGCCGCATAAACAACTATTGAATAAAAATACTCTTTATTTTGTTTTGCTAGCAACACCTTTTGTTGCTGTGCTCAAAAAGTGGCACATTATAGTTGGTTATGTTGTTGACAGGTGTTGTGACACTTAGCAGACAACCTCCCTATTTTTCACCAGCCATTCTGTCTGGTTTGAAACATGTCTAGGGATTTCTTCATAGCCAACATGAATGATGACCTCCGAAAATGACTATTCCTGATTGAAGAATCTGGCAGACTTGGTTAGCTAGATACCCTCAAGTCACTTTCAACTCCTGGTGACACCATGAATATATCTGAACACCATTGAGATCTACTTAACCTTTTAACTCTCATGGTCTGTCGTAAAAAGAAAAAAAAAAGAAGTATACAGAATTTCACAATAGTTCTTTTATTCCAGCAAAAACTGCGTATTACATCCAGATTTCTACATTACGTCCAAAGGTGTAGCACGACCTAGCTTCTATCTCTGGGCTCGGCATCTTGCCTACTGTACAGTAGCACGAGGCCGCGTGATCAAATCCCGGCCACGGCGGCCGCATAAAATTGGGTCAACTTGCACCAGATGGGTCATTGCAGATCAATGGGACAGATGATCTTGCATTGAACATAAATAGGCTGATGACCATGGTATTTGTAGTAATGTAACATCACATAACGTCAACACATTCAGCATTAACACAAGAATCTGCATCGACGAAGCTTCAGGTCTACCAATACCCCTAAGTATGTGGTATTTTAAAAATTTCTGTAATTTCTTTTCCTTTCACTTCCAGGTGCAACAGCTTCTTATGCGCTGGACGGGTGTTCATCACGTGCAGATTTAGCGCCAGGACAATTTTTGCAATTACATTGTGGTGACGTCAACGGGCCGAGACTAGCAGATCTCGTACCTTGAAGAGCTGCTCCTACAACGTTGGCTGCCACAGGCCATTGACCTTGTTTTTAAACGAGGGTATTTATGCGTGCGATTCTAATAAAATGCGAATGTTGTTGTAAGTGGTACAATTGGATTGCTTTTTCCACACATGCACTTGATGTGCAGACCTGTTGCCTCTGTGTTAGGTCGTGGAATGTGCTCCAGACTGAAATACAGGAAAATAGTCATTTGTGAAGAATACGTTTTATAGTTAACTCATTATTTATCATACCCCTGCTTTTAAAGGGCCCTTCTTGTACAAAGGCTTTGCAACATGGGGTTGTCCTTAAGCGGTTTGGTGACCGGCCTTTTGCTTCCCACTGTCATATTTTAACATTGCCTCGGGGATCGTTCTGGCCCTTTGGTAACATTCTAATGTGCTTTCTCGTTGCGTTAACTCGATTTTTTTATTAAGGGGATATGCTACTCAGAAAAACTTTTTCTTGAATATTTGTGACAGCTCAATGAAATTTTCATCATTTACAGAGTTTGAGCTTTTCTTTTAAAATCTGCTTTTAGTTTTCTTATGGCTCATTTGGCTAATTTTGTGCACACCATGAATTTGTAAAAATAATGCATTTTTGTGCAAGCACAAGAAAACAAAAAATCGCTCATATTGCTCCCCATGAATAGTAGAATTCAATAAAGCAAAAAAATATAGTGTAACGTTTGTGTGTTGGTTGGCGAGAGCTTATCCATGTGACCCACACGTCGCACACTCTCAAAGTGCCACTGGCTCATCAGTGTCAATTGCTGTGTCACTTCCATGGCAGCATGACGCCTATCAACCACCTGGCATGGATGGATGGATGAGGCTGAACCCTTTAAACCGGGCGGTGGCATACGCCACCTAGCCATGACTATTAACATATTTTGTACTTTGTGGTGGGTGAAATTTCACCCCTGCCTTGATTTTATCCACCAATCAGATAACCTCTGTTTGGTTATTTCTACCCGCTTAAAGTCTATTTTGCCTTCACTGTCCCTAAACCCCAATGCTTTGAAAAAATCAGCCCCGTTGCCTTGCACTGTAGGGTTAAGCCCTTTACAGAAAAGTATGAGGTGTTCAGCCATTTCCTCTTCTCCACACGCACAGCACAACGTGTCTATACCTTGGTACTTGACTCGGTGCATCTTAGTCCGCAATACTCCCGTCCTGGCTTCAAACAACAAAGAGCTTCCCCTAGAATTATCGTAGATATTTTCTTTGGCAATTTCTTGCTTGAAAGTTCGGTATGTTCCCAGTGCTGATTTCGTCTGCATCCCTGTTTTCCACAGACCCCTCTCTGTTTCCTTAACCTTTTTCTTAACCGCTGTTTCCTGGTTTGCACCCCTCCTGCAGTCCAAATATTTGATTGACAGTTTTCTGGTCAGCTTCCTCCATTTTGTATCAACATTCCTCATGTACAAATAACTGAAAACTCTCCTTGCCCACCGCTTTTCTGCCATTTCTCTCAATCGCTCCTCAAATTCTATCTTGCTGCTGGCTTGCCTGCCCTCGAATGACGTCCATCCCATGTCACCCTGTACCCCCTGATTTGGTGTATTTCCGTGTGCTCCCAGAGCCAGTCTACCTACCCCTCGCTGCTTAACTTCCAACCTTGCTCGAACCTCTGATCTCATGCACAGGACCGCATTGCCGAAAGTCAAACTAGGGACCATCACCCCTTTCCAAATCCCTCTCACCACTTCGTACCTATTGTAATTCCACAGTGCCCTATTTTTCATCACAGCTGCAATTCTGCTACCTTTAGCTGTCATATTTTTCATGTTCCGTTAGGTACTCAGCCCCATTGTTTATCCACACTCCAACATATTTGTACTTATCCACCACCTCCAGCGTAACCTCCTGTATCCTATGCTCGCTGCCCTGACTATCATTAAAAGTCATGACTGCTGATTTTTCTTTACTAAACTTCAAACCTAAGCTATCTCCGTGTTTACCACAGATGTCCATTAATCTCTGCAAGTCTTCCTTGCTGTCAGCCATAAGTACAATGTCATCCGCATACATCACTCCTGGTAATGATTGTTTAAACCATTCTCCTCGCTTGAAATAGGAAAGGTTGAAGCCAAGTCCGCTGCTCACTAATTTTTTCTCTAATCCTTGTAAATACAGCATGAACAACAGAGGTGACAGAGGGCACCCCTGCCTAAGCCCCTGCTGTATCTCTACAGGCCCAGATACCTTGTTTTCCCATTTTATAAGCACCTTGTTACTTTTATAGATATCTTTTAAAAGATTTCTTACTCCATCTTCCACCTCTAGAGTGCCCAGTATGTCCCACAAATCCTTTTGGATTACACTGTCATAGGCTCCCTTGATATCCAGAAAGGCAAGCCATAGGGGCCTGTGTTCCTTTTCTGCTATTTCAATACACTGTGTCAATGAGAACAGATTATCTTCTAACCTTCTTTGTTTCCGGAACCCATTTTGTAGTTCCCCCAGCACCTCCTCGCTCTCCACCCATGCCTGCAGTCTGTCCTTTATAATCTGCATCACCACCCTGTAAACCACTGACGTCACTGTTTTGGGACGGTAGTTGTTTATGTCGGCTTTGTCCCCCTTTCCCTTATATATCATGCTCATCCTGCTCAGTCTCCACCCGTCGGGGGCTTTACCGTCCATTATCATTTTGCTCACTGCCTCTCTTAATGCTTTCTTAGATTTTGGGCCCAATGTCTTTATCAACATAATTGGGATGCCATCAGGACCTGTCGACGTGCTACTAGGAACCCTCTTCTCTGCCCTTTCCTACTCGCTTTGTGCCAGTGGAGCCACTGCACTGACTAGTCCATCCTCACCTGATTGAGCACATGCTATGTTTCGTTCTTTAAATTTTTCTGTCATCATTGTTCTTATATGTTCCATTGCCTCATCTCCCTCTAGTAGAACACCTTGAGCTGTAACTATAAACCTCTGCTCTAGGCTAGTCTTATTACTCAAGGAGTTGAGATGTTTCCAAAATTTCTTGGCTGCTTTTCTATCCTTTTTGTTTACTTCTGACAACCATTGGCTCCCCTTTCTTCTGATCTTCTCATTGATCAAATTGGATGCTTCCCTTCTACAGTTTTAAGAAGTTATTCCATTTTCTGCCTACATGAGCTTCTGGTTGACCCCTCTGCTTTGAATATCTGTGTTCCCTGGATGCTTCCTGACGTTTCTCTATGGCCTTCTTAACCTCCTCATCCCACCAGCTCTTGGGTTTACGTCTTCTGTTCCCTTTTGTCCTGACTCGTACCTTAGTAAGCTCTAGCTCAAATAGTCCTGTTAAATTTGCATATGTCCATTCTGTTTTTGTATCCTCTGAAATTACTTCCTCAATTTGCTGGGTTGCTATTTCAAGCTGCTTTTCCGAGTAAAATATCCCACCTGGTTGTTCATCTTGCCTCCTACCTACTTTCATTTCCCTTCTAAAACTCACCTTAATACGTTTGTGATCACTACCTAGACTTCTGGAGCCATATTCATCTATGCTCATTACATTTAGCCTATCGTGCATCCTATGTGACATTAGTGCATAATCTATCGTCGACTGCAGGCTCCCTACCTCCCATGTTATGTGCCCTTCACACTTCTCAGTACTGTTGCATTCAACTAAGTCATGCATTTCACACATATCCAGCATCATGTTGCCTGTTGAGTCTGTGTACCCGTCCATGTCTTCCATGTGTGCGTTCATATCTCCTAGTATAATAATCTCGCACCCTTCTCCTAGCTCATTAATGTCACTTGATATGCATTCCAGCATTTTTTTGTTTTCCTCTTTGGCATTTGCTCCTGTCCACAGGTATACAAAGCCAAGGAGTGTCTGCTCTCCTGCAACTTTCCCTTTTAGCCATAAATGCTCCTTGCATTCCTGTTTGACCCTTTGCCAGTTCATACTTGAGGTTGTCTGATACCACCTTCTGAGCTTTTGCCATTGCGTCAACCATGCACTTCCCTGACTGGGCCTCCACCCTCACCCGCCCGTCTGCCTTCACTGTTGTAAGGACGCCCTCCTTAACCCTAGCTACGTTGGAGTCCCCCACCACTAGAACCCTTCGCTCTACATGTTTGCCTCCCGCCTGCGATTGTCGTCCTCCAGTTCGCGCTAGCTGGTTCTCCACCCGCCGTGCGCCACTGACACGTGACGATGTGCTCCCTGCCGTTCGTCCCTTCCCACCCGAAGCCTGCCGCACTACCTCGCTGTAGAGTTGTGGAACCGCCGTGTTGCCGCCGGCTCTCGCCTGCTGTTCAACGGCCCCTAGGCGTCCCTCCCTGCTCTCATGGCATGCCTCTGCCTGGGTCTCCGCGCTGTCCCCGCCGCCCGCCTGAGCTGACCCGGGATTACGCGCCGCCTGTACCATTAGCGCCTCCACCCGCTCTTCCAGCACGGCCCGCTTTTCCCGTTCTTCTTGTAGCTCGCCAGCTATTCGCTTTACCAGGACGGCCTCGGCCCCCTCCCTCTGAAACAACTCGCCGATCCGAGTTTCGAGCTCAATTCGCCGCTCTCGCTCCACCTTCAGCTCCCCTTTGAGCTCTTCCACACGGGCTGCCCGTTCCCCTTCCATCCGCCGCACAGCTCCCTTAAATCCTTCACACGACCTGCACGCGAAGCTAGCCTCCTCAGCGTCGGCTAAACTGGCGAAGTGCGTCTCGTCCAAATAACACCAACGTTTGCACTCCTCGCACTGCACCAGCTCGTCATCACCCCTGTCCTTCCTAGCCTGCCGCACCATTGTCCACCCGTCCACCTAACGAGAAAGCCCAATAAAATACCTGAACAAAGCCCCACAGAAGCCGTACGGCAAACTCGCTATCCGGCTACCTCCGCTAGCTTCCCTAACGCGGTTTAAAACTGCCGCTTTACACTGCTTTCACCATGCAACACGTGCGCCACAACCCGCTTCAAAAAAAAAAAAATTAAAATTGAACTATTCGCTACCTACTAACGTCCTACCAAACTAACCAAGAAACTAAAAAAGCATGAAAAACAATATATATAGATAGCTCGGGTACCCTAACACTTCTATCAACCAAATAAGAATAAACAAAAATTGAACTTATTCACTGCTCCTGCTGCGCTGAGCTCCACTCGGCCACGACCGTCCTCGGCCACGACCGTGTTGTGTTTACGCGAGCGTCGGAAGCAATGAAACCGGCGATTTCGTGTGTGTTGGGTCGTATTTCGCTTGTGCAGTACCAGCAGTACAAACGCGAAGGCCATCACATACACGCGCATTCTAAGCATGACATGCATTCAGTACGCGCCAGAATGAAAATAGTGTGGTCGCCCATCTCAGCGTACGGTGTACCAACGCCTATTTAGGAGGCGTTGGGTGTACCTAGGTGTTGTGTGTGCGCGCTTCATCGCTGCGAAGCTCATACGTGTATGTGCATTGTGCAGTGCTGGTTTGTGTTTAAGAAGTGACCATATGACCTGTAGCGATTAGCTTTATTGTCGCGTCATCGCAGCCATTCGTAATGTGCTGTTTGTGCCTTGCTTCATGTGAGCTGTTTTGGGAGCTGCGATGCGCCTTGGTGACCGCGAACACGTACAGAGCGTTTGAGTGCTGGGGTTCTTACTGTACGAGGTGAAGGGTACTGTTATGTATACGTGCAATGTGTCACAGTGGTGCTAGGCGTATAAGTATTCGTTTTATGCGATATGCATATGCTCTGAAGTGAACCGTGCATACAGAACGGTTTGTACAGAACATTAGGCCCAAAATTCAAGGATGCCAAAACCAAAATTCAAGGAGGCGGAAACAAACCGTACGTGTACACATACATTGAAAAATAATGAAACCTCCTTCTCCTTGGCCGAACTTTCTTGTAGCTAAGCAGCTGCTGAGTTGGACACACACTACAAGCTCTTTAGGGTGCTTTTTATGCATGTGCTCTAAAGTAAACAGTGCAGAAGCACTGCTGGTCGTTTGTGCTCTTTGCATCTCAGTATGGGCTTTGTATCAAACCAGCTTTCCTTGCTTTGTATACGTGTTGTTTGTTTCCAGTGTTGTCACTGCACATTTTACTCTTTACGAAGAGGGGAAGGCTAGGGAAAAGCTTAAAAGTTATATCACTGCTCCACGTATTGCAATTATTAATTTTGTGCCAGGTGTCATGTGCTGTAATGTAAACAATGCAAATGTGCCGCATGCTATTTTTTGCGGATGTGATGACACTGCAACGCACCTTCTCTGCCACTGCCCAACCCAACCTTTCATGCTGAACAATGTGCTTTGCCAGTTATACTCCATCTCAGTAGTTCCTTGCAGCACTGGGGCGGCGGCAGGGCTTCTTAGCCAATAGGAAGGCTGAATTCCCCTCAAGATGTGTTCATCCATGCTGTGTCAGCTGCTCAGCGTCTGCTTGCCATCCTTTCGATACATCAGCCACTGTTGGAGCAGTAACGCAACAAATGTTCCTACGTTGTAACTAAAGGCTGCGTTTCCATGAATGCTACTGTTGGGCTTCGCTTCATCGACACGCTACCTGAGGAGTTCAATACAGCCTCCTGAGCCAGTTTTAGTAACAGTGAACACCCTGATAAATGTTCACATGCACCGTGCCATCTGCTCGGCGTGTATTTGACGTTTGCTCACCACTGTCATCACGTACCGTACTAGAGCAGAGTAGGAATTAATTATGTAGGGAACAATGACGCCTTCGTAGCGTTCTGCATCGTCAATGCATCACCATTGCAACTGCTATGGTGCCACCTGCCAAATAGAAACCGAACCACTTTTACTGCCTGTGTAGTCCTAGCAGTGTCAAAACAAACAGCTGATCTCAATAAGAACAACAAAAAATACCTAATGCTTTGTCCTCAGCATGAGATGAGACTACGCAGTGATGGATTTTACCATTTATTTATTGCTGTCAGGGCGTACAGCTAGTAAAAGGGCAAATTGAGATTGAAGCGGGTGGTCTGGGCTGCATGGGCGGTGCCTTGTTGCTGCATAATCACGGTTAGGGTGGCTACTGATGTTACCAGTGCTAACCGCCACAGTAATTCATCGTACAAGATGGGCATGCGAGAAGGGCCTAACATCTGTAAATCTTTTGTGAATGTCACCATGTAGCCTGCACCAAAGGACAACAGAAAGCTAGGCAACATGAGAGACGTAAGGCGTGGAATTGACGAGGGAACAATGTTTAGCTTCATGCACCTTCGCAACGATCCATCTCCTTACATTATCTGCCATCATGTCAACAAACTCATTACAGTTCGACTTGTAAATGTAACATGGATGTACTATGCCGTTGTCGTGATCTAAATAAAAAAAATGAATGGTGCATTAGGTGTTTTGCAAAAAAAAAAAAAAGAGAGAAGGAGGTGAACCCTGGTTTCTTATATGGGAGTAGGCAAGAGAGAAAGGTCCTTTGCGTTGCTGGTCGGGCAAGGAAAGAATGCCTCTGTACACGAAGAGCAGGTCATGTTCTTGTACTACAGATTCTTTGCTTCTATTTCGGCTGCTACTATGCCGTTTTAAAGAATTCTTGTGGTAGAATACTCCTTGGAAGACACTTTACAACTTTTATAGTATAACTAAAACTTTCCGCAGGGCCCTGGTGAACGGTCCTCTTAAATTTCTGAGGGGCCCATCAAGGGGTTGTACAAATTAGACGAGTTGTTTCTATGTAAACCTCACATTGACAAGCTTTGCAAAAATCTCGGCAAGGCTTCTTATATTCTGCTCAAGAGCCAAAATTGTTTTGATATAGAAACCCTTTGAGAAATTTATTTCAGCTTGTTCCACAGCCACCTGTGGTACTGTGTTACATCTCTGGGCCATTCATACATTGAGCCATTTATAAAACTTCAAAAGAGGGCTGTCCACTTTATGACTTCCTCACAATACAATGCTAACACGACACCGCTCTTTCAACACCTACACATTTTACCGTTTACTTCATTACTAAATTTTTAAACTCTTGTAATGGTTAATAGTAGCATCGTTACTGACTACCCACTCTCTACTACCAACTTTACCGAATCAGGACGCTGTACACGCAGTGCACTAAAACAAAATTTTCTGGTTCCAAAGGCTTGTAATGTGTGTGGTAAACGGAGAATTTGAAGTGTTGGAGTAGTCGAGAGGAACGTTCAGCCCACGTAAGTTAGAAATGCAGCTAATTTTCAGAGATAATTAAAACTGCATTTTCGTGATCTTTCGTATGTTTATAATACAATCACCGCTTCCTTTTTCTTTTTTCTGGTGCATTTTCCTTTACTTGTAGGTGTTCAATGATACCGTTCGTATTTTGAAGATTCTTTGTATTGTATTCTCTACTTCTTCTAATGTAAAGTGCATATTGTTGCTGAGTTTAAGTACACGTGTCTGTGCTAAATTAATTGCTTTGCTTCCTCTACATTTTTTATGGATTGCAACTGGCCTCGAGCTAGTGATCCCAATGTATTTGTTCACATTATGTTTTACTCTGTACTGTACACAAGAAATAAAGTTTAATTCAAGGAAACATTTTTCTCACAGGGCCCCCTAGCCTGGAGCTGCAGCCCCCTTAGCCCATAGGTTAATCTGGCCCCAGTAGTAACTACTATCACGAATGCAAGTTTTGGCTTGCCATCCCTTTTATCAGGCTAACATTGATTTGCACAGCAGAAATCCTAACATTCATTGCATGCAGAAAACAGCCTTAGATCAAAGGACGCAAGTAACTTGTGTCCTCAAGAATCTAAACCTTGTTTGGGGTTTTCTGGAAAGAAAGCAGTTTAGGTACCTTAGTCTGACACTCTATTTTGCTTGACTGCAGCATTTATCATGTTTTCTAGGTGTATTGTGCAAAACCACAATTAATGTATGGGAATGACATGACAGTGGTCATAACTTAAAGCAATGGTTCATTACAGATGGGGTACACATGTATGGTTACATAAACATAATGGTGCAAGCTTGACATATAAGTGATAGTCCTTTTTAAGATACAAGTAGCATGGTGACATACCGGGAATCAATGCTTGTTATTTGTTTATTCCCAAAATTATCAGTTGTACAATACTTGTGCCCGATACAATGACATATCTCTGAATCACAGATGTCACATCCTATCTGCCCTGTGAAATACTTTGCCGCATGAAATGGAAATCTCATTGACATAATCAGTTGTAGATTTTGCATTAGTTTTATGCTGTTTCTTGCAGTCTTGTCTTTCATGAGTACTTGCATAATATGGAAAAGGGTACCTTGACATTCTAAATGTTATCTATATATGACCACACAACTATTATTTTTTCCTAATCAGAGGAGTCTCTCGTGTCATTATATTAATTGAACTTCTTTAACAATGAATATGCGACAGGTACTTGCATGTGAACAAGTGTATGTAGCCTCTCAAAGGCAAGCACGTTTACGAAAGTATCTTTCAGTCATATTGGCAAGAAAACTTTCCCATGGGCTTTTTTTCACGCCAAAGGTGACCACACATTTCTTGATCTAGCAGACTGATCTTTTATGCTACAAGTCTGTGCTGTTTTCCTTGCAACGAGTAGTTTTACATTTGTCTACAACACGTAGGTCCTTCATCGGCTATTCTTTTTTTTTTTTCTACAACTTTGATGTTTTCTTGGGAACAATATATTGCACGTTTTTGAAAGCTAGCCATTCAGAGGCCATTCTTTCTTGAAAAGCTTCTTTGCAGCCAGGCTCTAAAGTTGTTGATAGACTGTTTATGTCGATTTTTTTACTTAACAATTAGTAGTCTTGCATTTAAAACTTATCCTTTGTGCCCAATATTTAGCTCTCTTTTTGCACTAGTTAAGGTGTGGTGCCTAATTTTTTTATATGAAAATAAATATTGTTTTACAGGTACGTGTGTCGTCGTATGACTATTGAATATTTGATAAATAATATTTTATTCAATTCGTATTTGAAAACATTTACATTCGCCCACCTTTACTTCTTGTACAATGCATAAAGAGGCATGCAAGCCATAGTGGTGCTTAATGAAGTCTCTTTGCTGCATGTAATAGTGGCACAAAGCAGCTTCTCACAGGGAACTTGATTGTGTTATCTTGTGTATTGTTCTTCTGCCATATGTATTCTGAATTGATAATTATATCACAGACAGATATATAACCTCTCAATGGAACAGACATTTATTTGATACACATGAACTCGCACCCTGTTCAGCTGGCTTTCAGTTACGCTGATTGTGGCCAGCCTCTATAGAGTATGTCTGCAATGTGGTATGAGGTTATGTGTGCAGTGCTACTGTTAAGCCAACTGTTGTTCTCACAGCAATGTATTGAGTAAGGTTATTGCATAATTATTATTAAAAAAAAAGACAGCATTAGCCCAGGTTTTAAGGGTGAGAAAATGCTTGGTGCACTTCACCAAGCATACAGACAGCATATAATGTGACTACATACCATGTGCTAGTTTGTATTTACAAAGTGTTTACAAAATGGGGAAGGTGGAAGTGAGACTCCTTGGGGAAGCAACACTTCAGTTGTACTGATGGTACAGCGTGACCATATAATTTCCTTATTGCTTGGTTAAAAATATGGTGGGTTACAACCTATGAAATGCCACACCAGCAAGGCTGAACATCCATCCTTACTTTTCAGTGGCTTAAATACACCACTGTGTTGTTGAGCCTGTGTTGTTGAGATTCCGAAATATCGCCTCTTGTGCCACGTTGTCAAATGCCCCCTTCAGGTCTAGCGCGAGAATGGCCCGTGGTGTGTGGCAGGGATGACAATCTCCTTCAATTGCATTAGCACGTCCTGGGTCTTAAGATGTCGTATAAAGCCAAACATGGGGTCTGGCATTTGCTGGGTTTCGTCCAGGTGTTGTTGGAGGCATTTGAGTACTATCCTTTTCATGATTATGCTTATGCATGATGTGAGGGATATCAGCCACAGGTTGTCAATGTGCGGGGACTTTCCCGGTTTGGGGATAAAGCGTACTTCAGCTGTTTTTCATTCTTGTGATAGCTTGCGTGATGTCCAAAAGTCATTGAAGGGGTCTAGAAGCGTCTCTAGGGCCTGATCTTCGAGGTTAGCCTCGAAGATTCTGGTCGGGCCCGGGGGCACTGCTTCGCCGGCTTTTTTCATCAATGGAACAACGACATAACACAGAATGAACAAACACGAGTGCTGTGTGACACGGTCATATTCCATCATGTAATCAATTGTACGCTCACTTTTAACTTGGCAGCTACTAAAAAAAGCCCATAAGTAAATCAACAAGCCGTAGTTGAATATTCACTCGCGTGCTCGGTGATGAAGAGAAGTGACTTGTCGATCTACACAGCTGTATTCCACGATAATAGAACCATCTGTATAAGAGTATGTTAATGTAAAGGACGTTCATTTTAAAGTGTTACGGAATTTTAAAAAATCGCCTGTTGCAGGTAGCATAATTCTTATCGTTGAGCTGGGTTATTCGATGAGGTGGACATTAGTAGCACAAAAAATCGACACACATATTCAAGTAACAAAAATTGACTAATGAACTTCTTAGTTAATTACTTTACGACACATATTGCAATTTACGAATTATAGCCGGTGAGCTTGCAAGACGCATCCACTTGAAATGAATTTCCAGGATGACGCAAGCTTTGAGATATTATTTTCCAAAGTGTGGGACGAAATACATGGGCGTTCCAGTTACTTTAGTGCTTCAATGCATAAAACAGCATTTTGGTAAAAAAGTAAGTGGAACAACAGTGCATTTTTAGGGCGAGTTTGATGGCACATATCTCCAAACTGGCGTCATTCTGGAAATTCATCCCAAGTGGATACGCCTGCCAAGCTCACCGGCTCCAATTCGTAAATCACAATATGTGCTGTACAATCATTAACTAAGAAGTTGATTATTCATTTTTTAATTAGTTCAATATGGGATTTCTCGTGTTACTAATGTCCGCCTCATCGAATAACCCAGCTCAACGATAAGAATTATGCTACCTGCCACAGAGGATTTCTAAAAAAAATTTTAAAACTTATAAATGAACACCCTGTATAACGCTGCGGCGCTTCAGCGTGCTACGCTGTCGCTGCGACAAATCCCTTGTTCATTGGCTTAAAAACGCACGCGCGGTCTTGCAAGCTTTCGCTAGCACATGTACAAAAAATGCGCCGTCACGCCGCACACAACCGAGTACATAGCGATGTATGTTGTTACAACAGTATGCGGTAGCAATGATTAAAAAAAAAAAAAAAAAAGAAAGAAAAGAAAGGCGCAGGTAAGATCACTGCATAGTGTTCGAGAGGTGGCTCAGCGCGCCACCGCAACACATGCAGTCAACAGAATATGACAGTGCAAGAGTTTTGCGTTTTCGCCGTGACGCGGAAGCTTGAACCCACGCCGACAAAAATATGCCAGTGTCGTCTGCTGTTGACGATAGTTGCCGACTTAGAACATCTTTGCCCCGCCTCTCGGTTGCCGGCTCTTAACATACGTCGCGTCCCCAAATCGGAGTGCGGATGCCGGCACATGCGAACCGCTCGAGCTCACTAATCAGAAAATTACCTAATAAGAAAACAAACGTAATAACAAAATCCTGGCTCGGGCCAAAATTTTGCTGGTCGCCAGCACACAAACGCTGCGACCGCGCTGTTGCATGTTGCCAGTCGCTGGTTATCTGTTTTGCCAGCCAGAGGGCGCATGCGTACGGCACCGCTCGCGTCGGTCCCAGCGTGAATCGAATTTTGTGCCCGGTTGCTTCAACCGTCCGCCGCTACTGAACCGCCAGCATGCGGTGCGGCTTGCGGCGATGAGCGGCTCGAGCGTGTACAGGCCCTAAGTGGTTCGTTGGGAAAGGGAAAGGTTGACGCTATCTTCTGCAGCCCTTGAGGGAGCACGGCTCAGCGCCAGAGAGTGAAGCCGAACAGGCAGTGATGTTCCGTACTGCGCCTAAAAAATCCCTTTCCGAGACATGCAAATTCCCTATTTCGAGCATTTTCCCCTGCATATGTCTAAGAAAATCCCCGGATTTTTCCCTGCACTAACGAATTAAATATATATATATATATATATATATATATATATATATATATGCGTCATCCATGCTGTCATCGGAGCCCATTGTTTATGACAAAACAACTGACGCAAGCAAACCGTTCAAATAAACACCCGGTTGCCGCTCCTACGCTCCTCTTTTGATTATTCTTTGGATTCGATGCTTGTGGCTTGTTGCCCATTCATAACGAAACAATAAGGTCTTCCACTACGATGTCACGTAGCAATCTCGGAGTCCATGTGCTGTGAATACGTTGTGTAAATGTGGGTTCCGAATCAAACACGCAAAGTAAACAAGAAATCGCTTTATATAAGTAACAATAACGAATCTCAAAGGCTATGCTTTTGCCTGCTGCATGCGCCGGAAAGAATTGCAGAATCCGAAAGCCCATCGTGTCGCTATGTTTTGGGCATTATAGAGAAATTTCACCATTCCAGAAATTCCCTGCAATATTGCAAAGATTCCCTTTTTCCCTTTTGTCCAAAATGACGGCTGAAAATTCTCTGAAAAAGGGAAAATTCCCTGCACGGAACATCACTGCGAACAGGACGGAGTGGACGGAGGACGAGTATTGGTGTTAAAATCCCTTGATGTTATAGCGTCCTCGATCACCTTGCCCCGGGGTTGCCCCGAAACCAGAATGGTGCGCTGTGCACCGCGGTGGTGGCGCACTGCGGAGGGTCAACATCGAGGACAAAACTGCACTCCGTGCAGATGCTTGCATGAAGCGCCACTTCGCCCCTGGCGCCCAAACGTGCGCAAAACGCGCGCGCGCACGTTTTTTTGTTTGCAGGTGCAGAGGATACGCGGCAAGCACTCGAACCTTGTCAAACTGCGTGCTCCGACATACCTGGTTACAAGTACACACCAATGGATTTTATAGTTAATGGCAAGAGACATAATGTGGCGATGTCGGTGGATGAAATGAACGATTTTATGGCGAGTATTCGTTTTTAGCAACGCACGCGCGGGGAGTCAGTAACACAGCGCGGTGCGCTTCTGCGGCCCGCTTCCAGCAAGTTCTGGTAGCACAAAGATGGGGAGCCAAATAATCTCCCTACTTCGGTGTCGTCGAGGCGCCTGACGACCCGTTCAACGAAGCTGTCCACTTTCGGCCGCTCTTCACCACATTGTTTTAGGACGAGGTCGATCAGCATGTCGTCTTCGCTGTCAGCCGAACTGAAAAAAGCTCATCGATTGCGGCAACTAGCAGCGCTTCCTTTCTCATTGCCGACATCTCGACTAGTACCTCCATCAACTCCGTGCAACCGCAGCTATCGGGCCAGAGCGTGCGCGGTTCCGCAGTCGGCGGTGCGCGCGCGTCCCGCAGTGCTTGCTGGGATTGCACCCCGGCGCACCGCCGATTTTCTCGGTGCGAGACGGGGCAACGGAAAACCGCCCCAACCAGGTGCGCTTCCGGTGATCGAAGATGGTCGGTGCGCACCGGTGCGGTTGATCGAGGATGAAAGTGCGCACCAAGGCGCCCCGGTGCGCACCGGTGCGGGTGATCGAGGACGCTATTAGAAAGTAGCGACACTCTCCCCCGCGCGCGCGCTTTCCTCCTCAATTCTCCTCGGATTTCTCCCCCCCCCCCCCCCCCCCCCCCGGGCTGGCGCGGTGCGCACGGCACGCTGAACCCTCCTTTGGTTCGCTGCAGCCGCATTAGCATCAATGCGCGCGCTTGTTTATTCGGCCTTTTGAAGCGTTGTATGGGAATTTAACCTTTGTGAAACTGTCATGACGAAAGTACGCTTCCGATAGAACGTCGTGACATTTTTTTTTTGAGGAAGCTTCGATAAATACAAGCGCAAGTGCTCCGAAAAGGGAGTGCCAAGCAGAGGCCGAGCTGTTTGCCTCTACGTCGCGACTTGGGTTGTCCGTAACGCGGAGGTGTATTGGGTGCATATAATATAAGCTGCGTAAAGTATAAACGAGAATTTGGTTCATAATCCTGCCTCTTAAAAGGCTCAGAGAAGGTAACCAAGAAGAAATGTGATAGTTTACTTAAAGTTAATTCGCCAAAACGAGTGGGCCAAAAGCCTTTGTACGAATGCCACTGTGCAAATTACGTGCTGTGTTTGCGAAACAGCTAACATAGAACTTTACACACGTGCCTGTGTTCCCTCACTATGAAACGAGGAGAAATTTCATTCCAACACCTGTGGGAGTACCCTAAGTCTCTCTAAAAAAAAAAAAAAGGCTGATAGCTCACACGGAAATTTCTAAGACTATGACACTTGATGATTAACTTACAGACTTCAAGATGTCAAGTTTATCAGAATTGAGGGCGGTTATCGGAAGCACGTGCTTTTTACTTTATGAGCATGCGCGAATAATGCATGCCAGATACGTAACTTCGCCTCCGTGCGCATGGCTTTTTACTTTACGGCGGCTGCCAAGATATCCTTGAGCGGTTGTTAATCGACTGATTTTTATACTTTCGCTTTACCAAATCCAGTTCATATGCTTATATATATATATATATATATGCAGGAACGAAGATAATTCTTTGGTTTAATTCAACAAAATAATACTTATTCACGCTTTTTCGCACGATGAAAATCGCTACCAGTATTTCGTATCTGACGGCACTGAACTACAGAATGATCTAGGCGGCACCGAAGGTTGCTGACCGGACCGATAGATGGTTAGAAAAAAACTACCACGTTAACTACAAAGTATTTCTCCTTGGCGCGCACACAAGAGACACGCGCACACACAGACACATACATACACGCACGCACACACCATTTCAGAATAGGAGTTACAGCCATTAACTTATAAATTACATACATTTGAAAACAAAAGCACGCGCGAGAACACAAAAAAAGCTTTGTTACTGCACGAAGAGTCAACAAAAAAGTTAAGCGACTCACTTGGAAAAACAAAACAAAAAAATCTATATCCACAGTTATAGGTGCTCTGTATTGACTGAACAAAGAGTCCGGCTGTGCAAAGAGCATTAAAATCTCCATGCAACTTCACCTACGAATATAAGGAAAGCTGTAAGATTCACCTCGCAAAGAACGACGTGCTTAGAAGGCGCGAAATCCCTTCTCCCGATGTTATGGAGCCACGGAACCGGCCAACGATATTCCGTTCGCCTCGGGAAATAAAAAATAATGCTAGCCCTTTCTCTGACCTGCTGCTGCATTGAAACGCGCAGCAGCAAGGCATTTCCACAGAGAACGAAGCTCAGATTCTTACGGAAAGACGGGAAAACAAGGAAACGCACGTTCGGAGCGGCAGGGCGACCGCACACTTGGACAGCGCATGGCGGGCGGGAGAAACTGAAAGCGCGCGAAAGCAGGTTTCGCGCCGTTTTCGTGACGTCAGGGTCACCTGATGAGGTAGTATCGCGCGCCGCAGCCATTCAGCGTGGTGGATGCGGCGCCTCCGCGAAAGAGGGGGAGAAAAAGAGGAGGTTGACCGCGCCGGCGAGGGTGTCGCGGCGTAGATCAAAGCGTGTCGCTACTTTCTAACATCAAGGGGTTTTAAATCCAGTTCGCTCGCAGCGCCCTCGCACTATTTTTCCACACGCGGCGCCTCAGCGGCAGAGCGCCGTTCGGCCCACTCGACCATTGTCTAGTACACTCTAGTTATATATATATATATATATATAACTGGATAGATATATATAACTGGATAGCGAACTGGATTAGGGTGGAGACGCGCTCCGTGGCATATTCAACGTACTTTCGCTGCGGGCGACGAGGCCGATTGCGCATAGTACGCTCTTAAAATAGCGCTTCATTTCAACTGCAAATTTATGTTTACACCATTTTGCCAAACATATATATTTGAGGCATAGCTTATACAACGCGACGTCTTCAATTTTGCTGTCGTTGTCAAGCGCGTCGTCTGCTAGCGAGCGCGCGTTCGCTACGCGGACGCTGGCGGACGCCCAGTTTTTTCGCAGAACCTCTGAGCAGTACATTTTTTCAATGGTTTAGTTGCTTCGGTGCGCCCATGACTCTTGACGGCCGGTTCCAAATGTATTTTTAGCCAGGTGAACTGCTGTTTTTACCACTGTCCTCTAAAAGTAACTAGTATCTCCGCACCATGAAGGCTACGTTGAAAATTTTATTATTGATACCGTGTCATTTTACGCGCGCTTCTTGTTGCTGGATATTGATCAGGGACAGTGATCGAAGAAAACAATATTAGAGTGAAATAAACCAGGTTTATTAACTGCGTGGCGCGAAGAATGACCAATGTATATCTAGGTAATTAAATCAAAGGGTACATAGACATATATATTTACGATATATATCAGTAGGGGAAAAAATAACAAATATTCTAAATGCAATAATTGAAAAAGTGACCGGAATTAGCGCACGTGTTCGCAATAACAAACCCACTTATTAGTGAATACTGGAAATAAAACTCTCATTCTGTGTAACTCTGTGTAACTCTGTGTGTGTGTGTTGTGTGTGTGTGTGCGTGTGTGTGTGTGTGTGTGTGTGTGTGTGTGCGTGCGTGCGTGCGTGCGTGCGTGCGTGCGTGCGTGCGTGCGTGCGTGCGTGCGTGTGTGTGTGTGTGTGTGTGTGTGTGTGTGTGTGTGTGTGTGTGTGTGTGTGTGTGTGTGTGTGTGTGTGTGTGTGTGTGTGTGTGTGTGTGTGTGTGTGTGTGCAAGTGTTATTGATATACTGTACGACGCCCAATAGTCATTTCCGTTCGAATGTAACGCATAACAGCACTATTGTAATCTCAATGGTGAGTGACTGCATGCAAGTGAGGACTCTTATTCCGTATGATTTTGCTGCCGCAGAGTCGTAGCTGTTGTGCAGAGGCGCAGTTCCTCAGAGAATTAACGGACGGGTGTTAATAAGTCCTGCTTAATAATACTTAATATTGCTTAATAAGTCCTGCGTTTTGGGGCAGCCTGTAAATCTGCTAACTTGATTCAGAAAAGAATTTTTGACCGTCTCACCATGTTTGCAACCCATTAAAACTGAGTGCACCATGTGGTACCACACTTATCTTCAACGAACGCAACAGATCTGCACATATCTCTACGTGTATGTGAGACATGCCGTTCTTTTAATTGTTTAATTATGGTCGTTATGATAGTTCACCGGATAACTGAACGCAGCAGTTTATAATATACAAGCTGCAGAGTTGAGCAGTCATACATTTGGGAACGGCATTACAGTTTACGCATGAAATATAGGATAAGCGTAACATGATTTTTCTCGGAAATCAGACTCGAGAATAATTTATGTTGTTTACACCCCCAGAAATAAGCCGAAGAACACAGCCACCTGCTTTTTTTTCTTTTTTTTAATATAAGCAAATTCTTGGGTTTTACGTGGCAAAACCACGATATGGTTATGAAGCGCCCGGTTTAGTTTTTGCCACCTGGGGTTCTTTAACGTGCACCTAAATAGAAGTACACGAGTCCTTTTCCATTTCGTTCCCATCGAATTCCGCGACCTGGATTGAACCACGATATAGGCACTAATTAGGCTACCGCGCAGGCTTTCTTTCTTTTTTTTTTTCTTTTTTGAAGTATCGACTGGAAAAAAATTCCACGTACGGCTTACGGCCAAAGATTAGCATATAGAATGGCTAACTAAAACCGTTTTCGGCGCTCGAGGTCCGACTGCAATAAATGACCCCGTACCAATTAATTCGTATTCTGTTACGCAAGAAAGGCGGGAACTTGCAACATTGGAATGTTGCACTGCAGTTTACTCTTTTTTTTTATCTATACCAATGCTTCCCGTAAATCTAAGTACAAGGCGCCGGATGGGGCAGATGTGTTTTACTTGTTTGAAGCGGCAAGCAGGAAGGTTACATATGTTACAATTGTTTCGTCTGCGTTTCGCAAGACCTACTGATAGAAAACTAAATGCGCAACAATACGCACGAGAGATGCATGCTGCTTGAAGAACGAGAAAAATATTTTTTCTCCGAAGGGAACCGTACAATAACATAGTAGAATGAAAGCCGACACTGTGGCCGCAATGCACGCGCAATCACCGATCGGCATTAGAAAATAATAAAAAATAAAGAAGAGAAATGAAAGGAATTTATTCTCAAGGCATAAATACATGTCATATGCAATTATTAACCCCATTTGATCGGTCTGAACGCAAATACCAGCGCGCGAAATAGTACGAATGACCCTGTCGAGCAGTATCGCCAGCAGTTTCCAACGGCGCGACCTTGATGCGGCCCAATCCACTTCGACCGAAGCGTCGCCCCAGTATTTTTCCACGTCGGGCGCCTCACTGCAAAGCATGCGCCGCCCCAGCCGCTCGTCCCACTCGACCATATTCTAGTACACTCTACTATAACGGACTCATGTTTTCTTATTTCTGGATCATCATCATCATTATCAACCTATGTTTATGTCTGCTGCAGCAGGAAGGCCTCTCCCAGCGATCTCCAATTACCCATGTCTGGAAGATACTATACTCTAAAGCTTTCAGGTACTAACTACCATCTGACGCCTTTGAATAGGCCATCGGAGGACTTCGCTGTTTTTAAATTCGTGCTGGACAATGGCTCTCTGGATTCCCGGGTTTTTCGAAAGTATCGCTAAGAATCTCGGGGTCAATTTTTGTACTATTTCTTCTAAGCTACAATACTACAACAGGGTACTAATATAAGCGCTGAATTCGTGGGCTTCTAAACTGAGTGGAAAAATTGAAAATAAAAATCTACTGATTTCTACTGATTTTTCGCGAAAAAATCTACTAGTATTTTTTTATGTGTCGTGGCAACACTGTCGGCGTGTCGCTTTCTCGAAACTATATGCCGCACCGTGGGACCACGATGTTTTTGACGCCCGTTAATCGGCATGTCGCTACCTCGAAGCTATATGCCGCACCGTGGAACCACGACGTTTTTGAGGCCCGTTAATCGGCGTGTCGCTATCTCGAAACTATATGCCGCACCGTGAGACCACGACGTTTTTGGCGCCCGTTAATCGGCGTGTCGATGACTCGAAACTATGCCGCTCCGTGACAATACTCGTGGTACTAAAGTGCAGCCTTCGTCATGCAACATCGTCACGCAACTATACCGTCTGCATGGCGATGTCTCGAACTACAATGGTTTTAATCATACGATCTGAGAACTATTATCTGCGTCAGCCCATAACCTCGTATGCCCGCCTCGTATGCCCGCCTCATATGAATTCCATTGATTTTTGACCTCATTCGGTGAATTCTGATATTCTCTACGTGTCACATACCACTAAAGAATGAAGCGTCGGCTTCTTTCTGGCTGCAGCCATATTGTCTAAAAGGCATAATTCGCCCAAAATGTTGCGCCGAGCAGATCGGTCAGAACGGTTCCCCAAGCAACTAGCAGCGCTATATTGCTGAACTGAGTAGAGCGCGTAGCACTGAAAAGAGAATAAATATTGGTCCAGGCCTTTTTTGTGTGCGGCAAACAGCTTAAAGCCTCAATGAGCTTTACTTAAAATTACCGCCGCTCAAAATAGCTGGTTAAGAACGGCCTAATTTTGAGAAGCAGTTCAAAAAGCACACGGTACTGGCAGAATCTATACTTACGTGTTGTTTAGTCCTCGTGCTACTGCCGAACGTTTCTCTGAATGAATGCGAAAATTCGATATTTTGCCGATGAACAGCTCGTCGTGAGCAAACAAGTTTTAGCGGGTTAAAATCAAGGTAAATGTTATAGAAGTCATATACAGGCAGCGTTTATTACATGATTGTTGCACCACGGCAAGTGTGGTGGCTGAACTAGACTGTGTTTTCCTATGTTTTCGCACTTATGCCTTTATTATCAACGTGAGCTACCGCGGCAGAGTATAGACGGTTTTCAGCAGCGGTGCACGGGCGCGGCCATGTTTGATCACGTGATTGCGCCGGCATGACTGGCCTTGGGTTGAAGGCCAGCGAAGGAGCCGTACTGCTGTAGTCGTGGGCGACGGTGCGGCAAGCGGCGTTGTTTCGGGTCCACCGATGGACAGCGGCTGGATCGACGACACAAAGCTTTGTCCCATGGTTCAACGATCATGTAAGTGAACCATTGTTTGTCATTTTAACGTTGTATGTGCTCGCGCCGGAGCGCTCTGGCGCTCGATCATCGTGCATGCGCGTCGCTTGTTCGCGCCGAGCGATTCGAGCTCATGGAGGCTTCTTGTGCGGCGTTCACGTCAGTTCGCTACTTCTTTTTCTTTTTGTGGTTAGTGTGGTGTACTTAAGCTACGATCTGAGCTGTTTGATGTGGTTGCCCAGCCTCTCGCGCTTTGCTTGACGGCCTCGAAGTGTATGCTTGAGCGCCGAGTGAAAAATCCGTGTCCGCTTGTGTGTTGACATCTCGCTCGCTGGTATTTTAGCTTACCACATACGTTGAGGCAAGCGTTTGCCTCGATACTGGTGCACTGATCTCTGCAGAATTCACCTGCGCGGCGGGCACGCAATAGTTTCGCGTAGTTGACTTCAGAGCGGCAGATTGTGATTGTTGGATGCACTAACTGAATGCCCCCGAACGGGTGTTGTTTCATAGTAAAACCCCTGTCACATGGGCACGTTCGATCGCAATTGAGCCTCGATCCGAATCCAGTGGGTCGTGATCCGCAAATCGTAATCGAAGTGTCCGATTTCGATCGGAGACCGACGTAAGTAGCTTCTAGCTCAGTGGGACAGAAAACGAGGTACAGCGAGAAAGAAAGAGATCCGAAGAAATAACCCTCTAAAAAGGCCGTTTTATTTTTTATGCACGTATAATTTTGAAAATATGTGTGCTGCGTCGACGCCATGCACGTAGTTCTGAGAGTTTGAACTTTTCAAACTCTTCATAGGAGAGCAACACCAGCTTAGTAATCAAATATGTATGAATTATTGAAACTCCAGAACTATAATTTATCAATCCAAACGATCAGTTTAATATCAGACTGTATCTATCGTGTTATTTTAGTTCTTTCAAACATCTGCAGATGTCTTGAGGAGTAAATAAAAAATCAGCTTTCTTTCATTGCCTTTTTTTTTTTCATTCCCGCAGTACATACAAATGTTTCTCCCCTATTCCAGTTGTCTACGACTACATGGTCAAGGCAATCGACCAAGATGGGAAGCCTGCACAGGACTACAGGGGGTTTGCAGAGGGCATCAACCTTTTTGACAGTGGCAATGTTGGGAAAGCTTTGTGTCAATCCAAGGATGGCATCTGCAGCATAAAGCTGTGTTCCAAGCTGCAGTGTTGGGTAGGGATAGTCCTTGGTTGGACGCCCATCAACAAAGTGAATAGAACATGCCCGAAAGAAAAGGGTGATTCATGTAATATTTACAATGGTTTGCTTTTATTTGAACGTAAGAATAAAGGAGTCCACATAAATAAAAAGCACGCACATGGGTAACGCATGCAGTTCTTATTGCAAACTGCCACAAATGTGACAAAAAAAGCCAATAGCAATGTGCTGCCAATGTCTTTTCCATAATCACAAATAATGTCATAATTTCATAGTGCCAAATAATGCAACAATTTCGCGATGTCAAAAGAGGCTATGAAAATTAAAGTAAATAATATATATATTCAGCATGCGCTTTGGGGGAAACCTGAAAGACACAAGGCAGAAGGAAACAGCTGATTTGTAGTTACCACTACTTTAATACGCAGCTAATCAAATAATGTCAAACTGGTGAGTTTGAAATTATTTACTTTTATTTTCATGGTTTCTCTTGACATTTACGATAAACGATACGATAAACACGCAACCAACGCTTATAGCGTTGTTTAAAACAATAATTTTGTGCTACAGCGTCAAACACAGCTAGCTTTCGCGCACCTGTGGCCACAAACAACGCCAGGTCTACGTTCTGATCACACCGTGCATCCGATACAGCAGCGAAACCAACATATGTAAAATCAGACGCGCAGGCAGGAATTCGTCAAGCTTAACGATTTAAAAATGCGATTCAGATAGCACTTTTCCAATCTTTTTGCAGGAGTTCTCACCGCGACAACTAGTACGCCTTAATTGGCACTGATCCCGGCGCATATACGCACGTGGCGTGTAATTTCACTTAAGGATAAACATCACTGATAGCAGGTGACTGTTCCAATACGATATCGCTAATGCTTGTGTTCTGCCACGGAAACACCGCACGTTGACCTTAATGTACAGCAAGCGCAAGATGGGAAGTTGATACACTATTCCGCAAGCCGAGCGCGTTCGCTTATTCGGTACTATGATCTGCCACTTACTCTTGCCGATGTGCCTTAATTGAAGTTCTTTCTCTGTAGGTTCGCTATCCAGCATTGTCGGGTGAGCTTGTTTTTCTCTCCTTGAAGAAATCGGCGCATGGAAAACGGCCTCGGGCACGGGCAGTCTTGATGCAGCTGTGGCGCGTGTATTTCACACACCGACGTGTTCCACAGCTTAATGTCGCCATCACAGTTTTTGCATCCGACCACAGCACACGTTTTCCCTCTTAATCTCCACATGGAGCAGAATATTGTTCGACGTTTGACAAACTGCGCTTGTTAAACGCCGCTGGCTACGCTTTCGCGACTGAGCAAAGGTAGTTTCGTTTGCGCGCCCAAGGCCAGAGATGTCCAACACGCGCGGCGCTCCGGTGGCGCCATCTGATTTCAGTTGCACAAACCGGCTGCTGCAAATCGTCTATAGAACTGCGCATGAAAAACCTACACTGATCTGGACTGACCTCCGTTGGCCGGCACTGTAACGTTGCCTTTGAGAAATATATTGTTGTCTAGAAAATAAGCTCTTTCAATAAATGTTAACGAACGAAGACATCGTCAAAATATATTTGAGAGGACTGTCATAAGTGGACCAGCATAGGGAACGAGAGCGAACAAACTGAAACGTTCCAGAAGGCGCCCGGACGCAGTCCCAACTGTAGCAGACGACAGGCGCAAATCCTTGCCAAGACGTCAAGCGAGCGGCGCTGGCAGCGCCATTTTTGTTCGTTCTCAGGGCTAATAGCCGCTGTTGTTCTCGCCAACGTGACATAACGTGTGCGCGCGTTCACGCTACGTCGGAATATATTTAGGCCTTTACGGAGCCCTGAAAGGAGACATTGCCGCAGTCGCCCGAGTAGAGTTGGGCCCGGCTGCGAGTTGCAACCAAGTCTCACTACTTTACTGATCACGGCAGTTGCTTCATAGGCACAAAAATGATGAATAAACACTGTATTCATTGCAAACATGTCTGTATATCATTGCGAAACCACAGCTCGGCCACAGCTTGACAATGGGCCTAGCCAGGGCAGTGAAGCTTTCGCTATCAACCAGGGTTAACCAAAGCTAAACCACACCAATTTTTTGTTACTTGCGAAAGCAAGTCGACGGTGGCGCCCCTACCCATTGAGCAATGAAAGTCCGGTGGACATCCTCTGGTCCGCCAGTTTTGGACATATGGATGTCCGTCGGAGATCCACAGAAATCCACCGGATTTACTACGGACGTCTATAAGACGCTTATGCGCAAGAAAATTGGCAGTCCGTCGAACATCCGATGGCTGCCAGAACCGTACATTCGGACGTTACAGGGACATGCAAAACCATGCACTTGGACCTTTTCAGTACATCCATCGGACATCCACAGGAACACAGTTATTGAAACTTCTGCAGCGACGAGGTTGCCAATTCGGGGTGCTTGAACTGTGGGCATTGTTATTTTGTTTTTCTTGTGGAACTTCTGGCAGCCAACAACTGTGGCATCCTGCATGCGAGGATGCTCGGCAAATCCACCTCAGCAATTATCACCTTCGAAGGTCCGCACGTCCCTTTCCATGTGAAGGTGGCCAGCTCGTACACACGTTGCCACCCATACCGCAGATCGGTACAGTATTGCAAGGCCTGCGGAGAAATCGGCCACCGGCAGGACGTATGCCCCAAGCCAGACAAACATACCTGCAACCGGTGCGGGGTGCATAACCCACAAGCAGACCATGATTGCCAGTTGCAGTGCAAACTATGCGGACTACCTCACGAGACGGCAAGCAAGGAGTGCGAGAAAAGGCTCAAGCCAAGACCCCCACCCCTGTACGTGAGGGAGAGAAGTAAATCAAGAAGCCGACAGCCATCTATAACAAGGGAGTCAAGTTCAAGCTCCTTGGAGTATGGAACAAATAAGCCACAGCAAGAACAGCAGAAGATCAGCTGGGCGGAAGTGATAGCCAGTTCTAAGTCGACAACCGACCCGTTTCCCTCACTGCTGACACAAGAGCGAAATTCGAGATACGAGGAAACCATCTCCTCCCTCAGAAAGCAAAACGCCGACTTGATAAAGCGGAATGAAGGGCTCATGAAGCGTCTAGAAGAGCAAGAAAGACCTCATGAGGAACGGGACTGAAGAGCTCAGGCCAGGGAACAAGTCCTGGAGATGAAGCTCCAACATCTCATTGACCATTTGCAGAAACAGCAGGAACCGACCGCAACACCAACGCCGCCGAGGGAACATACTCCCCCGATAGAGGACCTAGAATCGGGAATAGAGTACAAGATGACCAAGGTCCGAACCGAAGACAATGCCGAACTGAGAAATGAGTTCCGAGCCGAACTGGCTCAGGCCGTCGACACCATAAGCAAATCTGTGGCAGCCACCGTCCAAGCAGCCGTACAAACACTCCGCCAGGAGATCATCCAGATGGGCAACGAGCTCAGCCAACGCATCTCCATCCTAGAAAAGGACAAAGAACAGGCAAGAAAAAAGCCAAAATACCCCATCAGAGAAGCCCAGATGAACGAGACTCTTGGAAGCCAAGATGGCGAGTAAGATAGCAAAGAAGAAGCGACCCAAACCCTTAAAATTTGGCACTGGAATTGCAGAGGAATAAATCGGAAACGGCAAAATTTACTTCACCTATGCACCCTACACCAACCTGACGTCGTCGCGTTACAGGAAACAGAAACCAGCAATATTACGATGCGCCGCTACAAAACGCACATTGCCCCAGGAAGGACCCGGACCGTCGTCCTGGTCAAGAAACATATCACACGACGCAGCAGCACCAAATCAACCACATAATCGAACACACTCTGATTGAGCTGGTTACTCACAAGAAAACCCTGCAGAGCCTCTACATCCTGAATGCAATAAGTCATCCGCGCGAGACCCTCAAGGACTTGGACAAGTTCCTGAGTGAAGTGAAGAAAGTCACGAAGGGTCAAAAACTCCTTGTGGTGGGCGACTTTAACGCTCCACACGTGGCTTGAGGCTACCGATCAACCAACAAGAAGGGTATGGACGTGCACAACGCGGCACAGCACCACCAGCTGACGTTGTGGACCGATCCTCAAATACCAACTAGAATCGGCAACAGTGTCTCCAGAGACACCAGCCCAGAC
This sequence comes from Dermacentor silvarum, assembly GCF_013339745.2. Classification (NCBI taxonomy): domain Eukaryota; kingdom Metazoa; phylum Arthropoda; class Arachnida; order Ixodida; family Ixodidae; genus Dermacentor; species Dermacentor silvarum. Next base: position 423,422,931 of record NC_051154.1, read on the forward strand.
CTGACCTTCTTCACTGGCTTAAGGCAAGTCGAGTGGTCGAGACTGGACGAGACTCTGGGCAGCGACCATCACATCATCCAGACCGAAATCACGCACCACAAAACCCCCGTGAGATTAGGTCAGGCCAAAATTACGGACTGGCCCGTTTTCCGGAAATATGAACACACCAGAAGCCTAGAAGACATCGAGGAGTGGACCAAGAACGTGATGACTTGGTTACCAAGTACACAAAGACCATCCAACTCACTGCGGACAATCCCGAAGTCGACCCACACCTACTTCACCTCTGGGAGGCCAGGCGAGGACTTTTGAAGAGGTGGAAGAAGCAGAAGAGAAACCGCAAGCTCAATATCCGCATTGCCGCAGTCTTGCGGCAGGCGGAAGAGTATGCTGAAAAACTCGGACGTCAGAACTGGAATCAAGTGTGCGACCAATTACAGGGAACCCTCAGCAACCGAAAGACCTGGGCCATTCTAAAGACCCTTCAGGCGAAGACGGAATAAAAAAAACTGTCACGGGCAAGACATACAAAGACTTGTACACAACTGCCAGGGCACCGAGGAAGAAGGGCTCGAAGCCATCACCGGGAAATACCTCGGAGACGAACAACAACGGAAGGCGCAGCCAGTCACTCACCCGGAGTACGAGGGGGAACCCAAGCCGGATCTAGAGCAACCTTTCACCAAGTCGGAGATCGTGGCAGCCTTAAGAAATCTCACTAGAAACACGACGCCCGGCAGGGATAAAATTAACAAGACCCTCCGTAACCTGGACGACGGGGAGACGGAGAGTTTACTAAAACATATATCAATGAAAGCTGGGAGACCGGCAGTATACCGGCTTCCTGGAAGCACGCGGACGTAACTATGATCCCGAAACCCGGCAAGCCCATTAAGCTACAGAACCTGCGCCCGATCTCTCTCACATCGTGCGCGGGAAAGCTCTTCGAGCACATGGTCCACACTCGACTCTCGCCCTACCTGGAAGAAGGGGGGCACCTGCCGAACACTATGTTCGGTTTCCGGCCTAACCTCTCCACCCAGGACATTCTACTTCAGCTAAAAGAAGAAGTCATCGATGGCCTCAGCACACGCTACAAGAGTGCCATCCTGGCACTCGACGTGAAAGGAGCCTTCGACAATGTCTCACACGAAGCAGTGCTAAACAGCCTACAGCATACCAACTGCGGACGGCGGACATACAATTACGTCCGGGACTTCCTGACGGGTAGAACGGCGTCCATAGGCCTGGGGAACCTCAGGACCGAGAAGTTCCAAATACCGCAGAAAGGAACCCCCCAGGGGTCGGTGATCTCCCCGTTGCTGTTCAATATAGCGATGAGGGGATTGGCGAACCTCTTGGAGAAGATCGGGGGCATCCGTCACGCAATGTATGCAGACGACCTGACCATATGGACGTGCACATGATCGGTGGGCGATCCTGTGCACGTCCATATGGTCAGGTCATCTGCATACATTGGGCCTAGCCAGGGCAGTGATGGTCCAGGCACGTCCGAGCAGGGCGAACAACAAGACGCCCTGCAGGAAGCCATCGACAGGACCGATCATTATCTACACCGCTGCGGTCTTTCATGCGCGCCGGAAAAGTCGGAGCTCCTGATCCTCAAAAAGAGGACAAGAGGGCGGCCTCCACCGGAGACGCCGGACCCAACGTTGACCCTACATGGTGTCAACATACCCAAGGTGGACATATACTCCGTATTCTGGGCCTCACTTTCCAGAAGGACGGTGCCGGTCTCGCCGCCATTAAAAAGCTACAAGCGACAGTTACCCAAGTCGCGCACTTGGTGCGAAGAGTGACTAACAAAAAGCATGGCCTGAAAGAGCAGGATACAATCAGATTAATACAAGCCCTGCAGAGTCACTTACGGCACCCCGTACCTGGGTCTCAAGAACAGCGAGAGAGACAAATTGAGCACCCTAATACGAAATACCTACAAGCTGGCACTGGGGCTTCCACCGACGACGTCGACGGAGAAGCTACTCAGCCTGGGCATCCACAATACTTGGGAGGAACTAGCAGAGGCCCACAAGACGAGCCAGATAGAGCGACTCAAGCTCACAGCATGGGCAGGGACACCCTAATGTAATATACGCACGACCGTGCACTTGTGGTGTTGTGGGACCGACGCAAGAGGAGACAAAAAGAGAGGCAAAACTGAGAAGAAAAGAGAAAAGGAAGAGAAAAGCATGAGGCACGGGCGAAGGAGAGCGTGAGCTGCGGGGACCGAAAGGCTGGTCATGTCATCTCCAGAAGTATCCGTGTGGAGAAGTATCCGTGTGGATCAGCTCGTGCCTTGTGGTCCAGATTCCTACGTTCCTGCGTTTGATCCCTGTAATAGCATCTCCTGCTTTGGGGGCTTGGGTCAAGTATCGGGTGGTATTTTCTTTGTTCACCTTGATCTTACGTTACTCTTTTTATTTCCGTTTGAAGAATTCTTATGTGTTTTTGAGTTACTCAGCCTTGCTTCATGTCTGTCTCATCACCTGGCCTCGGGGCTTCCCCGTGGTCAGCCTCGGTGGCTCCCCAGGAGCTACCGCTTGAGTTTTTTCTCCGCAGTGGAACCGGCAACGTTCCCGTGGCCATGGTGCCTACCGACGGGGGTATAATTAACATGAAAAACCCGAAGACGATTCAGGTGGAGTTGCAGAAGGCGTCAACTCACTACCGACTGATCACTGAGGTCCGCCAGTTCGGCAAGGGAGGTATCTTATGTTGCTCGCCAGACCACAACTGTGCCAAGGAACTGCTCAATTGCTCAACATTCGCTTCACATCCGGTGAGATGTTTCGTCCCACCACATCTTGCATGCTCTAGAGGCATTGTACGAGGTGTAGACGTCAGTTTAACCCTGGAAGAGATTTTAGAGATGTTTTCGGCGGCTGGTGTCATCTCCGTTTACCGGTGTAGCCGAGTGATTGATAATAAGAAGACTCCAACTGAGTCAGTGATAATCCCATGTGCTGGTACATTGCGACCGACAGAAATCAAGGTCTGGCCCCTTATATATAAGGTTGAAGCTCTAGCTCCACGCATTCTACAATGCGCCAACTGTTGGCGATTCGGTCACAACGTGAGGGGCTGCAGATCTGCGCCACGTTGCCGTAATTGCGGTGACAACCACAATTTTACTGATTGTTCATCCGAAGAAGAGAAATGCTGTCTCTGTAGTGGTGGTCACCACGCTAACTACTCGAACTGTCCTGCGAGAACACAGGAACTTCAAATCCTGGAAGTAATTGAAAGGAGACGTTGCTCACGCCGTGATGCTGTTGCTGAGGTCCAGGGAAGATCTAAGGGATATGCAGGAGTGACAGCCCGACAACAAATGGTTGCAGACTCGACCCTTTCCGATGCTATTGCGATAGCTGTCGAAAAAGCGCTGTCAAAAGCTATGGAACGACTAACATCAAACCTATCGGAGACTCAAGCTCATGTGATGACATCACAAATGATTCAGCTTTTCAGTTCTGTAACGAGAACTAACACTAGCTCGCAGATTCCTACAAATCCCATTACATCGAACGCTGGGCAACTAATAGATCCCTCGCCAGTCATTGCAGAAAGCACTAAAAATGCAAGACCATCAACTTCAACTCAGCAGACCGACAACGGATGCTTCTCTGGATCAGTGTCGGAAAACAACCAGGACGTAGAAATGGATCTTCCGACGCTTAAACGCACAAGATCACCTAATGATAACTCATCCACCTCTGTCCCGCACTCCAAAACCAAAAAAATGGTTAAAGATAACATTTCAAAATCCGATGCTAACCCCAATTCTTCAAGTTCTATCCATAAATCAAAACCCGCAAAACACGGTAGAGACAGTCTTTCGAAGAAAGATTTTTTAAAAGACAGTATATTAGAGCAAGTGATTTCTACAGTAGGCATTAATTCATCATAGGTGTTTTAAAGGTAATTACAGTGGAACTGCCGTTCCATTATTTCTGCAGCCACAGATTTAGTATATTTTTGTTCTCAATTTTCTCCCGACATTATTCTTTTGCAGGTGACTTGGCTATCACATGGCCAAGATTTCCACATAAGAAACTACCGTTTATTTCGATTGGACCGTCCATCCAGAGGTGGAGGACTCGCTTTCCTGATAACAAATAAAATATGCCACAAAGCAACAATATCATATCAGTATATGTCTACGGAGTGCGAGATACTAGCAATAGATGTAACTATTCCTGGTTGTTCTCCGTTTTATTTAGTTAATACATATTTTCCTGCAGGTGTTCAAGATATTCGATACCTTAATAACGTTGTCAAATCTTGTAGGAAAGAAATTGTGATAGCGGGAGACTTTAATTCACACCATGTGGCTTGGGGTTTCCGAACAGACTCATGTGGAAAAAGATTATCGGACTGGGCAATTAATCAAAATTTTTGTTGCTTCAACACGAAAACAGTTACGTTTATTCAAGGCCGTTATAAATCAGCATTGGATCTAACATTTGCCAGCACGGGGATGTGCGTGACTTCCTGGTCTACAGTCGACTCTGCTTCAAACAGTGACCATCTACCCATTAGATTTGATATTATGTGCCCTCTTACTTCTTTAGAGTCTCCGGCGCGAATTTTTGTCAATTACCAGAAATTTCAGAGTGTATTAAAAGCGACCCTCAACTCCCAGATAACGGTGCCGGATGACATCAAAGCCATGAGTCTTTGCGCGGTATTAAAAAGTCATATAAAAGATCTCAGTTCAATATTAACAAAGATAAACGTACTCACTCTCCTTGGTGGAATTCGGAGTGCACGCGGGATTATAGAAGACGAAAAGCCGCTTGGAAAAAACTACTTTACAATCAGTCTCCGAGTAACTGGAGTGATTATAAGTTTGCAGCTGCCACATTCAAAAGAACTGTATCGAATGCCAAAGACGAATATGATAAAAAACATCATGAATTCCTCTCTAAGCCTAACAACAAAAAAGCACTGTTCAGATTCCTTCGGTATAGAAAGTTCATACCGACATCAGCGAATACTACATCGATAATTCTTTCACCACGCGAGATATCTGCTTCATTAGAATTCATAGGAAAGGGATTAGCTCAACGCTTAACATCACGTTTGCCGAATCGACAATTAAGACCTCCCATCGCGGATGACTTTGTGGAAGTCACAGTGTCGGAGCTTTCCAATATCGTTAGATCTTTGCCTGCCTCAGCACCAGGTCCTGATGGCATTTCCAATGCCATGTTAAAAATTTTGTTTGCAATGTCTCCTGAGGAACTTCTAAACACCGTGAATTATTCTCTAAAAAATGCTTGGATTCCTCAAGAATGGAGGACAGCCAAAATAATTCCGCTACTTAAAAAACAAGGAGCTGGCTACAATCTTGACAATATTCGACCTATTTCTCTTACCTCAAATATGGGAAAACTTATTGAAATAGTTCTATATGATCGCATGATAGATCATATATCTAAAAATTCGTTACTGAGTCCAAGTCAAATAGGTTTCCGGCCTGGTCTCTCTATTTGGTGTGCGCATGTAGACTTGGAAAGCCGTATCCAACTTGCTCAAAATAGAAAAGAATTGAGTGCTTTAGTGGCTTGACGTGGCGAAAGCTTATGACAGTGTCAAGTACCCACTACTACCGGACAGATTACAGTGCTACAATTTTCCGCGATATATAACGACATGGATTTTTGCATTTTTAGGAAACAGAAAATTTTATTGTTTTCAAAACGGCGTTTCTTCAACAAAATTCGATCAGACAAGAGGGGTGCCCCAGGGGGCTGTTCTGTCTCCTGTCCTATTTAACCTTTTAATGAGTTCAATTCCACTGAGCCGGGAAGTTCATCTCTATGTCTATGCAGACGACATCGCATTTTTCGCGACAGCAAGAGACATCAATTCCCTTTACCTGTCCTTGCAAACATACCTCAGTATGCTAGAGACGTGGCTTCACACTCTTCACCTGTCTCTAAACGTAAACAAAAGTGCAGTCCTTGTCTTTCCGCTTTCCGGGCCGATAGATTTATCTTTAGTATATGATCAGAGAACAATTCCACAAGTAGAGTCGCTTAAGTACCTGGGTATCACATATGATGAAAAACTTAGCTGGCGTTCTCACATAGAAAATATTGCAACGAAAGGGACACGAGCTGTAGGTTTATTACGTAGAATCAGTAACCGGCGATCTGGTATGCGAAGTGACACATTAATTATGATCTACCGTATGTATGTACGACCGATTATAGAATTTGGATGTGTTTTGTTTTCCGCAGGTGCAAAATATAAAATAAGACCACTTGTTCTTTTAGAGAGAGAAGCTCTTCGAATATGTTTAGGCCTGCCTAAATTCGTTGCTAATAACGTGTTATACCAGGAAGCGCGCTTACCTTCTCTTCACACGAGATTCTGTATGCTTACGGTTCAAACCTACTTAAGGGCTTATGAATCGCCTCTTAGACGTACAGAATATATATTTATTAGTGAACCAAATTGATTTTTTGAGATCACGTGGCCTCGGTTACACACCCCACAGGTTGTATTTGTGCAGGCACAATTAGCACCTTTAAATGTTCACATTAGGGAAATCATTCCGTTTGATAGGTCCACATTGTCCTTTAAAATAGAATTTGTGGATATTTTCCCCAATAACGCAAAACTGCTGCCACCAACATATTTGAATGCCCTTTTGCAAGATTATTTGGCCCATTTCCCAATAAATGTAATAGCGACTGATGCTTCCTCGTGTGAAGAGAAGGCAGGCGTGGGAATATACTCACCATCCCTCGATTGGTCTTTTTCACTTCGCCTGCCAGATTACACACCAGTTTTTCAGGCCGAACTTCTGGCAATAATTCTTGCATTGAGAAAGTTACCACTATATGTTACAAAAGTTATTATTGAAAATTATGGGGTTTTACGTGCCAAAACCAGTTCTGATTATGAGGCACGCCGTAGTGGGGGACTCCGGAAATTTGGACCACCTGGGGTTCTTTAACGTGCACCTAAATCTAAGTACACGGGTGTTTTCGCATTTCGCCCCCATCGAAATGCGGCCGCCGTGGCCGGGATTCGATCCCGCGACCTCGTGCTCAGCAGCCCAACACCATAGCCACTGAGCAACCACGGCGGGTGCAAAAGTTATTATTGTCACAGATTCACTTTCTGTATGCAGCGCGCTTAACGCATCTACAAATTTGACAGCTTTAAACACGTTTTATAGATTAGCTCCTCCCCACTTAAAGTTAGTTCATTTAGTATGGGTACCAGGCCACCGAGACATCCAACTTAATGAAATAGCTGATTCTTTAGCACGAGCTTCTTTAAAGGGTCCGGCGATATCTGTGCTGCCGGCAACTGCGTATATCACTGCAGCCAGATATAGGCAGTTTGCTTTGACTGAAGACAAGAAAAGCCTCGCACTAGCAAAATCAACAGACTTTATACATCTAAATTATTCTTGGAATCGACAGTGGTGTCCCAACCGGCAATTCGAAGTAACATTTACAAGACTGCGTTGCCGTATTCCACAACTAAATTTTTACTTGCACAGATGTGGTCTGGCGGCATCACCATTATGCTACCTCTGCAATGAACCAGAATCTATTGACCACTTTTTACTATCCTGTCGGCGGTTTTCTAATCATCGACAACGATGTTTAGAAATCCCACTTCGTAATCTAGGACTGCCGTTAAGCAGTTCAGTTTTACTCTCACTTGGAGCCACGGTGTTAGGATATGGCCACGGGAATGTTTGCCGAGCCATTTATAACTTTTTATGTGACACAAAAAGATTGCCTTATTAATATTTTCCCATTGTTACGTGATTGCTTTATTTATCCTTCAATAAATTATAGCTTCAGCAAATTCAAAAAAGTAAAGTCATAAAACCACAATTATATTATTATTATTATTATTATTATTATTATTATTATTATTATTATTCAAAATCTACGTATTTCCTTTGCTGTATTTAATTTATTATTAAATTCATATTACTATTCCTATTCAGGCAAGGCTGACTAACTTAGTATACACTACTTAATTCTTTTATTATTGCTTTATTTCTCATTTTGAATTAGTCATTTATTTTTATTCTTATACTTATGTATTTATAAATTAATTTATTTCAAATTTCTATCATAATACCACCCGGTTCGTGGCCTATCCCCCTCAGTGGGTTGTGCCAAGTGTTGAGGCATCATCATCATCATCAGCTGGCGGCAAGGAGGCGGTGCCGGTTCGGGAAGCGGCCGCAGCTAGTCTCGAGACGGAGCCAGGAGGCAGTCCTGCTGTCCGAAGGAGCCTGACTGTCCCGGGGACGTTCACGGACAACGGACCAGACTGTCTCGGGAACGTTCACGGACGACTTGCCAGACTGTCCCGGGGACGTTCACGGCCCACGGACCAGACTGTTCCGGGGGCGTTCACGGACGACGGTCAACGGTCGAGCGGTGTTGACGTCACGGAGAGTACTGGCCGGTCAGGCGAGAGGACATGGCCTTGGCCCACGACCCTGGCTCCGTTGACCGGTGTTGACGCAGTTCCGCACCCGGTCTCACCGACGTCTCCAGGAGAACATAGCCCCAACCCACTCATCGACCGTGCTGGTCGCCACAACCGAGCTTGACGTGGCAGGCAGCGTCGACAAGGGGCTTTGCGATTCATCCTCCGCCGCGCCCTCGGCTACCACCCCGTCCTCTGAGCCGATGCAACTGCCCGGGTAGATCTATGTGTCACAATCATCGTGACGGGCGGAACATTATATTACTTATTGACTGTAAACCTTTCAACGCATTTTTTCTTTATTCCTTTATATGTGCCTTACAAGTGATAATGTGTTATAAGTGTTACCGATTATATAACCAAACACAAACTTAACTGTTGTAAAATGTTAGTTGCTAGTGATTTTAACACCCCTGGCATAGATTGGCCAACGCTATCTGCAAATGGCCGTCACAAAGTCATTTGTGATTACTTGATTAACATGACTATTTCTTTCGATTTGACATAAATTGTGAATACCGCAACCCGCGAAAGCTCAATTTTAGATCTTGTTTTCATAAATGAGCTACTTAGACAAAATGGTTATGATTGTAATATTGTTGAAGGCCTGTCGGACCATAAGGGTGTCATTGTTTATTTGAATTTAGCAACTGTGCCTAAGCTTCCTTCACATCAGACTGTATTGAACTTTGAACGTGCCGACGACAACTCCATAACTGAGTTACTCGCATGCTCTTTTGATGAGTTTTTGAGCTGCGCGAACCATTCCTCTGTTGACGTGTTAGTGAACCGTTTTTGCTCAATTGTGAATCAATGTATCACTGATTACATTCCAACCAAGTGTGTGAAGCGCAACCCCAAGCACCCGTGGTACACACGTGAAATCCGCCTTTTTCACCGCGCTACGGCGCATGCGCCCTGCCCTAGCGGATTAGTCGCGAAACGTTTTGGAAGGGTCGGCCCCGTGCGGCCCCGTCTCGGGGAAACGTCCCCCGAAAAAAAAAAAAAAAATGCGCTCGCACGCGCGCTACTGCAAGTGCAAACTCGTGCTGTGTACCTCGTTGAAACTTCACTCGTAGCTCGACGTCGGTGCGGTACCGAGAACGTGCGTAGCGTAAGACTGCAACTCCACTTTTAACAGAAAGCGGTGAGGGTTTCGTCTAGACTGCACAGGGAACCACGTAGTTGCCGCCTTGCATTGATGGCTGTAATAGCAAATTTATCGATAACCCCTGCGTTACACTTGGAGACACTTAAAAACTCGTTGCTGACGAAGATTTCTTGCAGCGTCGGTCCTCGCTTGCTAGTAGTGACAGCGTGTGCCCGACTTCACGTACTCGTTCAAGGCGCGGTAACACTGGGTCGATACGAGACCGACAAGACGCGCACGCCTACGATCGGCCTACCATTCAGCACTGTGTCGCTGAGACCATTTTATCATACCAGGCCTACAAGACGTAGCCGACGAGCTCGAGTTGCGTACTGCGACGGGCTTTCTTGTCGACGGCACCGATAAAATCAGCGTGCCGACCATCATTCGACCGAACCCCGTGCGATCGGCCGTCGAACCGATAACGCGATAGCCGCAACGGCTTCGTTAGTATATATAAATAATCGCGCGCAAAGTGAGTCAAGACATGCCTACGAAGTTGAAATGCATGCACAAGATTCGACCCTCTCAATCAGTGCACATCTTGTTTCTTTCTTTCATTTTTTTTCTTTCTTTTTTTTTTCGTGTCAATGCGGTATACGTTTTTCCGTGTCGAGTTGTGCACCGTCCCTTTCGAAGTGTGAAATACCCCCCGCAAAATTTACCAGCAGTGGCAGAATGAATGTAGGGGTACACTGCGCATCACGCTTCGAAGTATTTGGAATGGCGCTAAAATATTCGCCCTATACATATACATTTCGATGAAGTTGGCGTCACGATGAACAAACAGTAATTTAAAAAAAGGCAAAAAAAAAAAAAAAACTGGCGATGATTACATTTCGTTGGAGTTCCAGTACTTGTTCGGAGGTCTCGCATGTGTACGATGTTCCTTAAGCCGCACCAGGCGCCGTTTCAGCGCGGTGAAGCCCAAAGCGCTGCGCAGCGCTTGATGCAGAGGACGTTGTAATCTTTATAAGCCAGGCTCTCTTTCTTGCATTATTGCTCAATCAATTTTGTCGTCCAGAATTACGTGGGCGTCGACGCCGGGGTAAGCAAGTGTAGGACCATGACGATCACCTGCAAAAAAAAAAAAAAAAAAAAGAAAAGAAAAAGTGGACACACAATAAGACTATTCCTAGATCATCTGTGAGCTACGATATTCAATGTGCTTTAGTTATACCTGCAGCCAAAAGTCTACGAACCACAAGAGCGAAAACAATTTCCGTGAAATTCCGGGGCACATAAAAAATATATATATATAATAATAAATAAAATAAAATAAATAAATAAATGAAAAATCGTGGTGGATTGCACGGTTTGCGAGGATGTGCACAAGCTTCAAGTATTGAGTTATTTCGCCGATACTGTGGTCGGTACATTTGTGGACAGTATCAGAGGGGGGCGGCGGAGGTGAGTAGTTGCCTCGTGGGCGTTACTGAGCCTTGAAGAGCAGAGCTAAAGAAGTATATAGCACGAGTCAGCATCATATCTTCAAAGCATGTAGCAAGCGTTAGGGTTACACCACGACAAATATAGTTAACAGAAGGCCTATGCGCTTTCATCCACGTCTCGCGGGAAGGCCGTGTTGCAGCTCGAGGTGGCGTTTGGGCAAGGAAACCACCGAGCCCATTGATGAGTACGTCCGGTAGTAGGAATGAAAGAAAAGGGGTTTAATTTACATTATTTACACTGGCCCCTGGTACGGAAGCTCACTCCATCGGGAGCATATGAAACGTCTAAGTTCACAGACACGTAAGAACAACTCCACTGCACCAAACGTCTCTGCAATTAATACCGTCGTCTTCCTTAAGAGATTGGAATGGGGAATCTGATGACGGTAGCTTGGCCAATCACATAACGAGGTTAGTGGATTTTTTTTATGCTCGAGGAAAGGCCTTGAATTGCGAATGACCGGCAGAACTAGCAGCCCTCAATTATGTAGCAGCGGGGCAAAAAAAAAAAATCGGATATCGAAGAGATTAAGACATAGCTTCAATTCAATGAACCGGCTCCTCCTCATTCGATCCGCTCACCCTTCTCACTTGCCACCTATGTCGTCATTGTGGGGCGATCGAGTTAACTCAGTTCTCGGTACAACATGAGTGGCCCTGAGCAGTTTCTGAATGGTTGGCTATCTGAGCTTGTAATTTATGATGGGTCTCCTTTTACATTTAAATATCCCCTGAACAGCTTTCAGGTTGTGACGTAAACTAAAAAAAATGCAAGTTTTGCCCGAAGTGCGAAACACTCGATAGCAATGTTTCGCGTTGCGCTTAAGCTCCTCAGGCGGTGTTTTAAATACGCGGCGGCGACAGGTTGGCGCGACACAGCACGCGAGGCAGCTGCTGCTGCGCCGCAGAAAGAGCGCCTAGCTAACATCAATTAGGCGTCTTAAAACGCTGATGCGATTGGAGCGCCGCCTGCGGCGTTACGGGCGTCGCACCTCGATTACGATACCTCGATGGTGCATGAGATGAGACCGAAAGACAACCGTCGGCGTTCGTATCTTACCCCCGCATTCAGAAATGCGCCTTAACCTGTAGCCCATATGCACGGCCGCTGGATAAAAAACAGGTGCGGCCCGTTGCGTCGCGCCGAAACGGCGTCTCGGGCCTAGTTCTCCTCGCGCCCGCTCTGGCGCCACTGCTCGGGTACAGCCGTTCACGGAGAAGCGCTTCTACAGCCGCGTTGGTACGCGCGACAGTGACTCTAATGAGGCCGTAATAACACGTTTTATAGTTGCACATTACAGGTTGAATATTGAAGTCGTTATTAGAAGTGCCGATTGCTTCACATATGTGAAAAGTGTGCCCTATAGGAGTGCCAATATTTTGTAGAGTGGGTCTCAATGCTCTCCATGAAAGCTGCCCGCTCGACTCACCTGAAATAAAAAGTGCTCGATTACGAATAATCGGGAGTGGATTTACGTGTTTCGTCAAGACGAAGCAGTGAGTGATGCAGGCACTGAGGAGGGTGATTTTTTTTTTTTTTTTTTTACGCTCTGCTCATCTTAGATCTTGCCCGTGTTTCTGATGGGCATGTCTCTCCCAACAGCTCCACTCGCCCCCGCGCTTGGCATGAAACTCACCTTGTTAACCCTCTCGTGCAACCTCCTTCCCCCCCCCCCCCCCAAAAAAAAAAAGTGTTGGCTACGTGCCTGACGTTATTAAGTCACGAATTCGAAACCACACATGAATGTACATGAGCGTGTGGAAAATTTATAACTGTATGGGTAGGCGACAGAAGTGCGAAATGATTCGACGAACACCTTAACACATTTACTGCAACTTTATTGTACATAACGAAGAGCTTATTCATAGGCGGAAAACCTACCTTGACAGAGGTTTATGCGACAGCGTCAAAACTCGCTCTGCAGTTGCATTTGCATTCCCAGCCCAATTCGCTATAAGGGGCCTCAGCAACGTTTTAAAGAATACTTTGAAAAACTCCTTAATGTGAGCGTGGTAATTTCATTCACATATGAATTGTCCACAGTGAGTGAGATGTGAAAGCAAGGCTGACGTCAGAAGGTGGCACAACTTTCTGCTTTTGCTGACGTCGTCTGCCTTCATGACGCGCTGAACAAAGGTGCAGGTGAACATACCAGCGAGCTTTCGCTTGGCTCCCACTTGCTTCTTTCCCTGACGGCCCTTGGCGAGAAATATTCTTCATCCAGGCTTCATCCAGATCGCAGGGGAATTCGTGGTACTTCACAGTAGCGTCTCTTCTCGCGTTCGAGCTGCACAGCGGCACACAACAGCTTCGCGGCATTACACCGCTAGCAAAAACCGTCTGCCACACATGCGCACACCAAGGAACCGTAGTCAAGTACAGAAAACCTAAGGCAAGCTGCTCACACACACGATCACACAAAAAAAGCACCCGAGAATGCGCACGAAAAAGCACACCGACACGGATAAATCCTGCGGCAACCGCATTGTAGCACGAACCGGCGTCTGCCTTGTGTACTGTAGCAGTGGCGCCCTCACCAAAAATAGCGGCCGCAACTGTCAACTTTGCCGAGACGCGCTCGCCCATTGAAGGCGACGTGACGCAGCAGGCCGCACCTGTTTTTTATCCAGCGGCCGTGCCATATGCTTCACTTGATCTCAATGACGCCTGTCGTGAACGCGCCGAACGAAACGCACTGAGTGTCTTGGGCACGTTCACGCTTGGCGTCATTTAGATCAAGTCAAACATGGGCGTCAATTGAGGATGTATTTCTGAATACTGGGAAGTGTCCGTTCCGCTCAAACCACTGTGTGCACCGCGTCGTAGTACGCACGCACACACACTCTCAGCGAGAACGCTGCGCTGACAGGGTGCGTCCACTTGGCTTCGTCGTTTTTGCAGTCAAACGCTCTGCACGTCTCTCGCGTCTATGGAGACCTTCGAACCCTCCACGTGTGGGCCACACGTGTGCGGTCTATATCGTGAAAGCACGGCGACGGCGGCATGGGTGAGGCTCGAATGTCTACATAATTGCTATCGCAATAAAAGAAAAAAAAAAAGAAAGAAAGCGATGCACAATATCCGTAAAGTCATTTTTTCAAATCAGGAATATTGCCAAACACTTGAACGTTCATTTTCTTCTGAGCGCCGACGAAGGGTGCGTTATTATTATGTATATAGACATGTTGTAATTAAAGCTAGTGAGTAGTGATAACCCTATCACAATAATATGTTTTTTTAGAATTTTATTAACAAAAGTGCTCTAAATTTGTATAGCCTGTCGATGTACAGGTGCTCCCAGAATAATTCGGAACGCAGGCAAGGTCTGCGCATGCGTGGTCTCCCTAGCGAGCCAGTTTCGCTCCCTAGTGCATCTAGATTGGCGTTGTCTTGCTCCAAAAAGGTAGCGCTAGGTGCCCTTTAGCATTGTGCAATGGGGGCTGGGCGAATGAATGTCTGTAGCACAGCATGCACTGTAATCTATAAATAAAGGCTTGTGGATTCCTTGCAGCGTATTCTCGCCATGATCTGCATCCTGTCTGGGAGAAAGCAATGGTTCGCTGTGATTACGTGCGAGCGAGGCGGCTTGGCTACAACGGCATCGCTGCCTTATTTTCAACCGTGTTAGCCTGTCCTGCTAAGTATTAGTTCTTGTTAAATTATCTCCCGATCCGTGCTACTACTAGCTTCGTAGTTAATTTCGACTATTACGTGACCGCTCCCTTAACAGGTGTGTCTGCGATAGGGGCAATAAAACAATTTACAAAATGAAATAAGGCGGCACGCGTTCATCAAGGCCAATTTCACGCACAGGAAGTGACTTCATGCAAATGGCACTCTAATAAACTTTTGACGACTCCAGTCATTTATTTGCGCACCACGTTACGTGGTTCGCATATATTGTGCGCCAATCAATCACGGAATCTGGAATCTGAGCAATGATAAATATGGCCCAGATGAAAAATGAAGAAAAAAAAAAGGGCACCCAAGCACACGAACATGCACACGAGCGCTTATGCTCCAACACGCGTGCATGCGCAGACACAGCTTGTCACGGACGCCAGCCCCCCTTGACAAAATGTTCAGGGGCACCTAGGGCTACCGTTTTGGAGGTACTCAATGCACACTAGATGCACTAGGGAGCCAAGCTTGCTCGCTAGGGAGACCGCGCACGCGCAGGCCATGGTACTACTTTTTCCACGGGCGTGCTCCGCCGGCGAGCGGCCGCGTGCGTGGCGTTCCGAATTATTCTGGGAGCGCCTGTACACCGATTATGGTTATTTCATTCCGTTCGAAAACAAATACTACATCTTGGTGGCATTTCAGAATTAAGTGAATAACACGACTTTGTCTAATCTTACGCCTCTATCGCTTTCACTTGCAGCAAAGCGTAACGACACTATATTGCGCAGTGGCAAATGACGCAGAGAACTCGGTTCTTGCATGACAATAAGGATATGGGCAGCAGTCTACTCTCGTTGGTGATTTGCGCACATATGGTAATTCTTGCAGAGCCTCGATCTATATCTCCCCGCGTACAATGCGCCACACTCACAATTGAGCACTGCATTGCAAAGCAAGTAAAGAGTAATACTATACCAAAGCAGGTATACTACACAGGGTCGGCACACCGCTCTAATATCTGTGCGGGAACTGCTTCCGTGAGCTACTCTAGACGAGAGTCCGAAGCGATATCGCGGCTGGGAACGAAGGAAGGTGAAGAACGCTCTCTCGTGGATCGGTCGCGGCGGGACCTCGTGGCATCCCCACTCTCGAGCCAGCTGTTCGAAACAACGCTGAGCTCCAGGAGGCTGTTCCATTTCGGATACCGACCCCGACCCGGAGAAGTTGCTGCGCCTGCACAAACCAGCCCATCGCGCTGACTGCCACTCCGACCCTGCCCCGGAGCCTGCAGATGAGGTACAGCGGACACCCCAAACGACGCCGGGTGGTGGCCCCGGGACGAATCCCACCGGCTTTAGGACCATACCGGCCCAAGGACCAGAACAGCCCGAGAATTCCGCGAAAGGAGGACAAGACGACTGCGAGCCACATGCCTTTGCTGTCTTTCCTGGCGATGGCGAACAAGCTGCTGTCGCCGACCACGGCGATTCACGTGCCGGGCCACCCACCCAGGGCCGCTGCGTTCAGGAACAAGAACTCCGCGGCAGCCGCCCCACTTCCATCCTCGCTCGGCCTTCGGAGCCGACGACTGCTGCGCATCGCCAGCATCGTGCAAGAGAAGCGAAGGGCCGGCCCGGCATGATTTCGCCGATGAACCAGGCTTCCGGCGGCGGCAGCAAGTCCAGGGCCGCCGGGGGGGGGGGGGGGGGGGGCAACACTCCAATTGCTAGTAGTTACAGCGTTTGGCCGCTGGCGCCACGCTGCCCCGCTCGCGCGTACCGCGTTTCTAGGTGGTTTCCTTCGCCGAGGTGCTCGAACGCAATTATATGGTTCGCATGAATGCAACCCTTGGAAGCGTGGCTGTAATCGCTGTATGGCTGAGTCTTCAAGAAGTAATTCGATCATTGGTGGGAGACCATCAAACATGTGGCATTAGAGAAAGATCAATTCAGACAAATATCCACGTTGTACGGTCTGTGCTAGAGTGTGTGACAGACAGTGCGGGTCAGGTTGCAATAGTTCAGGTTGATTTGGCAAACGCATTTGATAAAGTTAATCACTGCTTCTTGTTTAGTGTTTTAGAGCACATAAACATTGGATCTCTTCTTTTTAAAGGCATCTCCATGTGTTATGATAATGGCACAACAAGGCTAATAGTCAATGGTTGTCTATCTGAATCTATCCACCTCAGGGCATCAGTAAGACAAGGTTGTCCCTTGTCACCTCTATTATTCGCTTTGTACTTGGAACCGCTTTGTGCACAAATTTTGAAGGATCATACCTTTCATGGGTTCAGATTGTTATCCAATGAGATCCGGGTACTTGCCTATGCAGATGACATAGCATTCTTCTGTGCTGACAAGAAAAGTGTGGAGACTGCCCTTGCCATAACGCAGCTGTTTTGCTCAGCTTCTGGTGGAACTGTGAACTTTGAGAAGAGTTCCGGATTTTGGTTCGGTCAATGGTGTACAATGCCAACTCACTTCGCAGGTATTCAGTGGAGGCAAGACTTTAGGTACTTAGGTGTACCCCTCTCTCAATATCGCAATAGTAATCCTCACTGGTCAGCGGAAGTTGCAGAAGTACAACGTAAGGTTAACAACTGGCAGGGGCGGCAGTTGTCCATATTTAGCCGAGCTGAAGCTTGCAATCTGTTTCTAGCAGCTCGACTTATGTATGTCCTGCAGGTATTACACTGCTCGCGACTTAGGTTGCAAGCTTTCCATCGTGTGTTTGCTACCTATGTATGGAGCTCACGTGTTGAGGCCATGCGGCGTGATAACCTTTTTCTTCCTCTTGAGAGGGGTGGTCTTGGCCTAGTTCACCTTTTTGTTAGGCAACTTGTCTCCCGGTTATTCTTCTTACGTGATGTAAACAGTCCTTTTCTAAGAGAGATGTTACAACTTCGATTAATGAATTACCTTCCAGAAATAGTTGTGTCGTCATCTGTCAGTGATGCACCACCTGCTCCTTGGGGCTTCTTGAAAGAGGTCGTTGAAGGCTTTCACTTTCTTAAAGCTCGCTTTAGCTTGGATTATATTTTCACTGCATCACGGAAAGAAATTTCTGCTGCATAGATACATTGTTTCCTGTTCCCCATTATCGTGCGCCTTATTTGGAATGTTGCTACTTAGATGTACTCAAGCGTGTCCGTCGAATGATCATTCCTCCAGGGATCAAAACTTTTTTCTTTAACTTACATTCGGCAACCCTTCCTGTCAAAACCTGGTTAGAAAAAAAAAGTTGCTGTTTCGTGCCGTGGTCTACAAACTGCCATTTGTGTCCACATGCTGAAACGATTGATCACTGTTTTGTCGATTGTAGGGATGCCGTGTTCTTCTGGGACAATCTCCAAAGAACACTTAAAGACTTAGACATCACACCATACACAATTCGTTTCTTACCTTTTAAAGATTCCTGTGACCCATCATATGACATGTTCATAGTACTTGGTCTACATAGTCTTTGGCGCAGTATAATGTGTGACAGGCACGCTGAACCACCGCGAAGCACTCGGTCGTTTTTTCGGGAATCTGCTGCCTATGTTAGTAGTGTGTACGCTGCTCAAGAAACAGCGCCGGACTGGATGCCTTTATTGGACGCGTGCACATGCTTGCCTGACTTTTGAATATGTACCTGTAGCGCCTTGTTTCTTGTGTTGCTGAAGAGACTGCTCCCATGTAATAAAGAAAAAAAGTGGCTGTATGGCTGAGTGGTCACGGCGCTCGCTTCGGGATCATGCGTGCGCTGGTTCGAAGCCCGCCCTATCTAGGATTTTTTTTCTAAATATCACGCTTTTCTTTTTTTTTACTCTGTTTGCCAGCGCGGTCGCTTGAACCCCGGTGCCACGGCGGCAGCCGTGGTGCCGGGCGCCGACGCGAAGCGGTGGTCGTTGGGGTGTTGCGGAGCGCAGCGTGGCAACACCCCAAATAAAAAAATACTGCTCCAGTCAGGTAGACTGCTCCCTCCCTGATACTGAGATTATATTTGGATCATCAAAACAGTGATGCGTTTATAATACCATCGATCCCAACAGCAGTCACCACCAGCCCAGCGTTTTCTCCGTCAACGCCTCCTCCGTTCCAACGGCGGCGGCTAGAAACATGGTACGCGTGAGCGGCGCAGCGTGGCGCCAGCGGTCGAGCACTGTATCTACTAGCAATTGGAAATACGCCGCCGGGGGCGGTAACATGACTGTGCGCCGGGCCAGATGAACAGAAGGCGGCACTATCGCAGACATCTGATAGCGCTGGACATTTATTAATTAAATGTATTGATATTTTCTATGAGATGGCTCTTTTATCTGATACGATATGCGTCGGGAGTAATAAGTGTGCGCTGCCAGGAGCAGGATCTACAACCGGTGTAATAGCAGCACCTCCTTCGAACAATATTTAGGCATGCACGTCACGTGACATGACGTCGGCCACGTCGCGGCCCGCCGGCCGACCATTTCGCCTACATCCTTCGCGCGCCCGCGTTGCGATCTGCACATTGGAACGTAAGCGGGAGTCGTTGTGTGTGCTTTCCGTTCGAGGTTGTGGGCTTAATATGTCCCGGTAGTTCTTTGACACGAAAAGCCGCACTGAAACCTGAATACGCGTTCGGAATTAAGGAGGAGGAAAACTCCAACCGAAATTGATTTTAAGAACCCGAAGTTTCGGAGCCCGACCGGCTGCTCCTTCAGGGGTGAGATGGCTTGAGGCGTAGCAGTGCTCATGTGCGTTTTTGGCGCTTTGACAGGCACGCAGACATTTTTTCTAGGCCTTGAGAGTAAACGGCGGGAAATGTTCCTGACGAACGATTGATGTTACCCCGCGTCTTCTGGATGTGACAGGATTCCAGAAGGAGCCGCCGCCGGTGGTTGTTTTCTCTCTCCAAGACGAGCGCCGTCGGGGCTTATCTGATGATGAAAAAGCTCAGTGTTCTGCCACACTACTGCGTTCTCTGTTTATGTGGCGAAGGTCATTCTTGTGTTGACGAATTCTTTCCCGGAAGTCTTTAGTCTCGCCAGTGTATACGACGCGGGGCATTCAGTGCAGGTAATCTTGTACACAATTCCCTGCGCCTTTTCGACAGAAACGCGTTTTTCCATCTCGCCCCTGAAGGAGCAGCCGGTCGGGCTCCGAAACTTGGTTCTTAAAGGGTCCCTGAAACGGTCCGGACAAATTTTGTAGACGCGTAGGGTACAGCTACAGCAAAACATTCGCGTCCCAGTTTAAGTGAAGCGTCTCCGTCTTCGCTGGCTCTACGTCATGTTGTGACGTGTTGTCATCTACTTCCGGTTGTCTTGGACATGGTCTTGCATCCAGCGCGCGAAGGCTCTCCAACCTCTCCGCTAGCCACCCGGCCGTCTATCCCCAGCGAGAGCGATCAAGCAGCGTGCGTTGCGAGCGTTCTGTCGCAGAGCGGAGCGTGTCCAGTATTCCGGTAACCACAGGCGAGCTGGGTGTTTTGACGGATAGCCAGAGGCGTAAACTAAAGCCCCTCCATACCGCTGTGATGAAGGAGCTTCGTAAACGTACGTGAGCAGCCTGATGGATGGATGAGGCTGAACCCTTTAAATCGGGCGGTGGCATACGCCACCTAGCCGTGACTATTAACATATTTTGTACTTTGTGGTGGGTGAAATTTCACCCCTGCCTTGATTTTAGCCACCAATCAGATAACCTACGTTTGGTTATTTCTACCCGCTTAAAGTCTAGATTGCCTCCACTGTCCCTAAACCCCAATGCTTTGAAAAAATCAGCCCCGTTGCCTTGCACTGTAGGGTTAAGCCCTTTACAGAAAAGTATGAGGTGTTCAGATGTTTCCTCTTCCTCTCCACACGCACCGCACAACGTGTCTATACCTTGGTACTTGACTCGGTATATCTTAGTCCGCAATACTCCCGTCTTGGCTTCAAACAACAACGAGCTTCCCCTAGAATTATCATAGATATTTTCTTTGGCAATTTCTTGCTTGAAAGTTCTGTATGTTCCCAGCGCTGATTTCGTCTGCATCCCTGTTTTCCATAGACCCCTCTCTGTTTCTTTAACCTTTTTTAACCGCTGTTTTCTGGTTTGCACCCCTCCTGCAGTCCAAATATTTGATTGACAATTTTCTGCTCAGCTTCCTCCATTTTGTGTCAACATTCCTCATTCGCCCTCACAGTACAGGCCAAACCCCATATGCGCGAAAATGCACGCGACAGCGACGAGCGACGGTATGAGCGACGAAACAGGCCGTTCGCGCGACGTGTCGCGTGGTCGAAATCGCGCGGTCGCTCGGTTTCTCAAATTTGAAATCCGTCGCCCGTCGCCCGGAAGAGCTGTGCTCAAGCAGCCAATAGTAAAACACCGGAACAGGATGTACATCAGTGACGTACTGCCGGTTATCTCCACGCACGGTTTTCGTCGATTGCCATGACCTCCTCTCCTCCTCTACGCCCGAGTCACGTGCACACAGCGAGCAAATAAAGTAATGTTTATGCACTTGCATATAAAAAAAATACTGCAGGACAATGATAAAAAATTTTATGTATTACTGTGCAACAAAACATATTATTTTACACTGCATACCGCTGTCAACGCGCCACATTTAGTACGAGTAGACGCCCTCTAGCCAGCAACAATGGAGATCGCTCGCTGAAGCAGTCGCGCGAATGGGGTTTGCCCGTGCAAGCGACAGCTTGCGCGAAGGCGATCTACGTCGCGTCGCTCGTCGCTGTCGCGCGCATTTTCGCGCTTATGGGGTTTGGCCTGTAAAACAAATAACTGAAAACTCTCCTTGTCCACCGCTTTTCTGCCATTTCTCTCAATCGCTCCTCAAGTTCTATCTTGGTGCCAGCTTCCCTGCCCTCGAATGACGTCCGTCCCACGTCACCCTGCAGGGGCGTAGCAAGGGGGAGTGGGTTCAACCCCCCCCCCCCCCCCGCCCCCGAAATTTTTTGCGCACCCCTCCTACCCACTTACCCACCCTTTGTTCTCGTCGCTTCGCGCTGATATAATTCAAGAAACCGCGGTGCTACTATCACAATTTCATTCCTGGGCGCTTCCGTTTGGGTTGATAATTTACAGCGAATCATGCCTGAATATGGAAAAAACTGTCGCTGTGTTTGTCAAGACGAGAATGTGGCGGACTCATTCTGAAGCAACAAATGCGCAACAAATGAAGCAACAAACGCGCCAGCCGCATTTTAGATGAAGGCGAAAATGCTCGAGGCCCGTTTAGATTTAGGTGCACGTTAAAGACCCCAGGTGGTCGAAATTTCCGGTATACATTTCCGCCGCTTTCCTTGAGGTGCCGGTTAGGCCGTGCGCGCTGTGCGCGCGAAACGTCTCTTGTTTGCGATTGCCCCCCTACAGAAGGCTGGTAGCAGTGGCGCACCGACGGGGGGGATTCGGAGGTTGGACCCCCCCCCCCCCCCCCCCTGAGGCCGCTTAACCCCCCCTTTTGTTTAACCCCTTTTCTTTCCTTACGCATTTGAGTACTGCAATTAAGATGTAAGACACGTCGCAATCGTCTGCACACTCGCAAAAAGCGCATTTTTTGACTATTTCCCGTGAAGAAATCCAAATTAGTGCTGTTTAGATGGTATTGGCAAACCGTCACCCCCCCCCCCTGGCAGAGATCCTGGGTGCGCTACTGGCTGGTAGTTACTGTTGTGTTGTTGAATCCCAAACCAGCAATTACGGAACGCTGGTAGTTGCTGTTGTGTTGTGGAATCCCAAACCAGCAATGTACACACGAAGGGGTTGATGCCAGCAGTGAAATTCCACCGACTCGCAACAGAATGCACGAAACAGACAGCCGACAAGCATGGATTACTGCTGTGCGCAGTACAGCGTAAGTAAACTCTTGTTGCAGGCGCTGACAGTTCTCGTCGGCGTTCACGCGTCCTGAGAAATTGATTATGTGAACTATGCACTGAACAAGACCGGAGTTCATTCCTGCATCACTAGTACACCAATCAGTCGAGATTCTGTGAGGTACAATGCCGCTTCCTGTTTGCACCGGCGTAAGTGAAGCAGAAATGAGTTGCACGCACTACTTAAAATGCGTACACATGCCATATCTATGCTGTGCGGTGAAATATTCTGTACAATTCTGAATATGTTGACGTAAAGGCAAATGACGGCTGCACGCTCGCACACAGCGGAAGACGCAGCGGCCCATGCACTTGCCGCAGGAAATGCAACCCTCTCGTATGAGGGAGCAGGGCGACGAAAGCTTCGAAAAAAAAAAAAAAAAGCCTTACGCGTTTTTGCGCGTATTTAAGTTTTCTAGCGCAAAGACGCAGCGAACAAGCTATTGCTATGGGAGTAGGTATAGCCTGGTCACACGTGCATTTTCACGTGTATAGCCGTCCTTGACTTGTGAAACGCACTTCGCCCCGACGAGGACGACGCCATCTTCGCCCCCCTCCCCCTTGACAGAGATCCTGGGTGCGCTACTGGGCTCCTCCGTTTCGCCTTGCGGCTTCGCACGGATTCGTAGCCGTCGATCTTCAGAGTCTTCTCCGCTGGCCGAGTAGAGTTCCGTGCTGTCACTGGTGGTATCACTCAGTTCACTGTTACGCTTCAGCGATGGCACCGCGGAACCCGGGGGTCCATGTCATCACTGCCGGTGGGGTAGTTTCCCAGCTAGACGCCGAAAAAACAGAAAATTTGCAGGGTTCTAAATCCATTGTGCATCAAGGTGATCGTAGTTGGTCTGCAGCTTAGCAGAAAACTGCAAGAGTCATAACTCGATTTGACAAACTTTGATGCAGTGGCCTCAGAAATAGGGTAATTAAAAAGGTGAGGAAGAAGGGGAGGTTCATTATATATCTGCACCACTCCCCCCTGCGAAAGACTCCCCGAGTGCGCTACGGGACGTAGCGGGATGAACAGCGGGCGAAGCCCAGTAACGCGCCGCTCTGCACGAATCGATGAATGCCTCTAGTTGTTCTCTCTCCCCATGCATATTTGCTAGTGGAATCATAAAATGAAGGCGGCATCGCGCGCCGGCCGCCAGCGTGCACCAACTGCGTGTGTCTATGCGTGCTCTCCTGTGCTCTCTTCGCATGAGCGGCGAGGCGAATTAAGGGGACGCATGCAGTCGACTTTGTGAAAAACAAACACACGCATAATTGAATCAGCGTGGTATATATACCACACATCCTGCTAGCTGTACAAATTAATCCAGCAGAGTCGCCTACTACATACTGCGCTAAAGTGTTCTCGAACACTTTCTCTGCGCCCAACATTAGCCTCGGTCGCGTTTTATAAGGATATTATATGTTCCTTCGAGGCTATCCATGGCTGTCGCGCAGACTGAACCACTGACGGAGGGCAAGAAGAATGCAAAATAAAATAACAACCGTTGCAAATACTGCCCCTTATTTTGAATTTCCCGCCGTATGCACGTACGTAGTGCTGCGGTTATCTTCCCGATTCTAACATTTTACGCAATTAATTATCTTTCATCTGCGTAATGTCTGATTACGTCATAGTTTGTTTTGTTCGACTATTTTGTTTTGTTCTTCCTCCATTGTTCTGTTTTGTCCATGTGTGTGTTGTGCGCGCCTCCTCCCCTCCCTCCTCGCCAGGTGCTCGCTTCTTCTTAGCAGTGTTCTTATTCTCGTGAGGTCCACGCACGTGTCGGTCGCTAACGCGGCCGTTTTCTCTAGCCACGGAGGCTACAAAATCGAACACCGCGGTTCCATTTTCGACACCCTGGGCCGCGCGATTGCCTTCGAACGACGTTATGACCAATTTTCAAGAAATATGTGTCGTCCGCACCGACGGCGACCTACCGCTGGCGAAGTACCGGTCAACAAAAACTGGCATGACCGTGTGCGTTTCCGAATTTGATGGGCCGCTCATTAGCGGATACCTTTGCATCGGTAAGTGCGATATCACTCCCGTACGTTGCCTCCCGACTACCTTCATGCAGCATCTACGATTGCTGTGCTGATCACGCGCATGTGCGGTCAATCACCGCGCACAGCTGCGCGCGATGGATTTACTGTTTACAAATCGCTCCATTCGCGTCCTGTAATTTATTCAACAATGTGAGCTTAATTACTCATGTGAACGTGTTATATAGCGCTACAGCAACGTAAAATTCTAACCCTGCGTATCTTGGCGACAGCAGTCGTGTGTCTATCACGAGGAAGCACCTGCAGGGGTATATCATACGAGTCGAGTGTATCTCTCTTCAATTATTTGTATTGTTCATATGTTTATTGACATAAATACCGCAGTCTATTGAAATAGTAAGCAAGATGGGTTAATGTCAATATCAAGTATAGCACGTCGAAGCGCTGTACAAGAACGAAAGGTAAATAATTGAGTGGTTAAGTGGGTGGGTGGGGGAATGACAGTTCATTGCATGCGTTAAATAACCGGATGAATGTATACGCCACTGCCATGCATACACGGCCGTGTATTTGTGGCGCTTGATGTTGTGCTAATAAGATTATTAGTCATAAAACACGTTCTAATGCAGTGGTAAAAACGCTCAAATGAAGTTTTTGCATTGATATTGATGATTAGAAGCAAACAGCATTTAATAAAGTTGTATGATTTGTCCATGGGTATATAGCGAATGGCAGTAACCAACTCCATACTGTGAAAAGTATAAAGGACTTGGATGTGCAAGACACAAGGACTGTGTGTTCTGCTCTTTCATTCGTGCCTTTGCACTGTGTGCAGTAAGTGGCGTTACAAACTAGCCCAAGTAAACCCTGTATTGAACTAATTTTGAATATGAGAGACAACAGAAGGAGCCATGCCCATCTTAGCTTGTAAACACACTTTCGCCACAGCACGTACTCACCAAATTTTTTCAAAACGTGGAACTCTGGAAAAGTTAATTTACCACAAAGCCTATATGCACCCCAAATTGCATGCATGCATGCTGTGTATGTACACCCATCAGCGAAATTATACAGACCACAACATCACCGCAAAAAAACAGCATTTTCTCGTAATTAACTTTCATAAACGGAACTTGACGAGGGCACTGGAATGCCCTGGGCACAATGCCAAGTTTCTACTGCAGTCCTAAATACCAAGTTATATCCACAGGCAGAGGACAAAATCAGCTTTAACACGCAATCCCTAGTCCATATACATTTGCTCACGGGTGTACCTGACAATTTCGGGCTGTGCACCCTGGCTGCAGTATAATTGTTAGCATTTTCCTTGTTAGCAAAGCTTTGTGTCATCAGATGTTTGTGGAGACTCCTAGTTGTATTGTAGCCGTTCTTCTTGTTTTTATTGCACATTTTTAGTTATGTACATCTCTTAGGACAATTAAGAGGACCGTAAGTTAAACTTGTATAAAGGAGGACATGTTTTGTTGAGAAAGGGGGGAGAAAATTGGTATTAACATATGCTCTCTTGTTAGCCACTCATGGCTGAACCTGCTGACTTTTATGGCAGCTTTAATTGCTTTTATTGTGCATGAAAATGCAGTTTCATTCTTTTTTGCATCTTTAAGTGCACTAATGGACAATAAAATATTTAGCATTGTGAATGCTGCTTGCAGTGATATGCACACTCACCAAATGGGAGAAAAAAAAAAGAAAGCCCGATGATGTTTTACCGCCTACATTGGTCCATTGCTCATGAGGACATTGTTTGCACATCACATTGTCTATGTTTCATTACTCTGCCTTTCATTTAGCAAGTACTAATTTTATTTCAAGCATGTTTTATCCTTTCCGTATAGGCTTTCATTGGTATTCTAAGCTATATTGGAAATGCTAAAAGGAGTCTCTTGTAGAAAATGAATTTGAGGAACATGTTGGTATCTGATTTTTATTAGCATCAAGTTCAGGTAGAAGGTACCATTCACAAAAACAACTGTGTGAAATTTTCTGCTTGTGAGGCATGATGTGTGGGAGATGATCACTGCCCACTACTGGCCAGATGGTGTGGAAGTGGTTACATCTAATTCTGTTGAAAGCAAACGTAAATGACACTGAATTTTCTTCCAGTGTCTACTGACAAAACACATCTATGCATTATCCAAGTGTCTTCTGTGCATGAAGCTTCATGAAAAATAATGTTGGCATCCACCCAAAAGTAACATGAGGCTACAAAGAAAACTCATAGGATTTCCTCAACCTTCCTTCCCTGAAACTTCCTTTGCCTTGTGGGTTTCTCCAGCAATTGCATTGCTAGTGTTTCAATGTGTCGAGATGTCTATTAATTCTCCTTCACTCTGCCATCTACTAGCCTCCTAGTTAGCAGATGGCAAAGTGACTGCCCTGGAGAGGCAGTGCTGCCAGGTTCGATCCAGGATAAATTTTTCAACATGGAAATTTTCTTTCTGAGGAATCTGTACGGGTTTTCTTTGTAGCCTTAAGGCATCAGGTAATAAACTTAAATGTCGACAAAAGGAAAGTTTTCATCACATTTTAAGTGTCTTGTACAACAACAGGCTGATCTTGTAGCACGAAAACACATCTTTTGTTTCTCTCATAATGACATCTCGCTCCTGGATTAGGACAGAAAGTTTGCCAGATGAATATAGTGTCCTTTTTATTCCATTTCTTATTGATGTACTGTGTTCCAATTCCTTAGCAGTACTGCGTGAGCATTGACCAGCCAGCATGGCAGCGCCTTATGATGGTGCATCGCGATGAAAGCACATGCGCACAGGGTTTACCCTGAGCTCTTCCCACAAGCACAACAAAGCCCCTGCCATGGTCAACTCGGTGACCAGCTTCTCAGCTGATTGGACATTGGAGTGTGGGTTGCATTTTGCTGCGTTATAGCTTTGCCTGTTTTGTTAATTATTTTCTGTTGTAAGCACTCTAGGGCCACATACACTAAAAAAAGTATCCGGCACATTCTCTTGCTATCTCCAATTGTCCTGGAAGCTGGCCACTGAGTTAACCTTGACATGGGCCGTGTCAAGTTTGTAGAAAGCCTATCAGACGACACTTGCACTCAAGGTGAACTTTGTGCTCATCTGCTTATTCTCACTGATTTCATCTCTCCAAGACATATCAAGACACTGGCATGCTGGCTGGTCTACACTCATGTGGTATTGTTAAAGAATTTACAGGTTGTACCTGCACTCAGCAGTGTAAACTCCGCCTATGTTTGCGAGCAAGGGTGCAATGACATCGCTGGTGCACTTCTGCATGAGCTAAAAACGGCAGTCTCTTGGTTGACACTACCTGTCTATCTTTCTGATAATAAAGTCACCTGATTGGCTGGCTTCAGTTACCCGGTGCCTACAGAGAACATTTTACTGCAATAACAAGACTTATCCTATGATTTACGCTATTTAAGGAACATGATAAGCACAAGAAACTTGGGAATCTTAAGATGACAGGTGTCGGTATATACCATGTATTTTCGACGTTGCAGTGTGGATGAGATCAACAAATTGCTAAACCAGTATTATCTTGTTTTCAACACGTTTTAGATTCATTTTAAGTGGTGCTATTAAATTTTGGACTGAACCAAGTTTATAACAGGCCCTCCCCTCCACCAACTTCATTTATTTATAAAGCACATGTGTAGTCCTTATTGCATGTGCAGTTTGGAATAAAGAATAGTGGCTTTGTTGATGCTCGTTGAGAGTGGGAGGGGGTTACCCATTACCAAAGGCATAGGAAGTGTTCACCTCAAATAACGTACCCACGAACCTCATCAACGAAGTCCCCGAACTCAAATAACGAATAGCACATGCACATTGCAACATTAAAGAAAAACCCCAAATGCAAGTTGGGGTCTAACTTTCACTCAGAAATGTCATTGCGCTGCTAGCCTGTGGTGCTCATTCTTCTGCTGTTACCATATCAAGCTAAGTTCTTTGAAAACCAGATGGCTTGTTTGGTGTATCTACTGTTGGGGAATATTATGAGGCTAGTAGCTTATTAGACATTGCAAACATAGCATGCATCTCCTCTTTTTTTCTAACCCAGCAACCGAAGCTCAAGATGATGACGGCCTGCCACATACATTAGAACATCTTATTTTCATGGGCAGCGAGGACTACCCTTTCAAGGTATGACGGCTGGCGATGCATTGAAATGGGCTTGAACATTTTGTTTGCTATAGTAGTCAGGGGCTGTTGTTAAACAAAGTGCATAGAGCATAACATGCTGTGTGAATTACGATAAGCCAATAGCTTGCTGCTTGTCTGCATTTTGTATGCTTCTGTACGCGTCTCTCGCCAAGCTTGTTGCCTCATTCCTTTAACACCTATCAAACCTGTTCTCTTGAAAGGACACCATTTGCCCTTTTCTCTTTCTTGTGCAATTTGCATAAACCTGACCCCCCCCCCCCCCCTTTTTTTTTTACTTTGCCAGTGTTTTGCATGTAGAGTCCTCATTGGAAAAATGTATGGTTTAATTCTTCGACTCAGTGAAAATGCTGAATAACAGAATGTGTCTTGAGAAAGACAGTTTTTCTCACAATACATATAGAAGTCATCAGTAATACTCTCTCAATGCATGACAGCAAATATAGATAACAAAAAATATACACAATTGCCCAGACTCAGCAGTAGGGGTTGAGGCAAGTAGACGTGCATAACTCGTTCACACCAAGCAAAAGCAAAAAAAGTGTGCCTGCATCGTGGATAAGTAGGATTCCATTGTTGGTGACATTGGTACAAATTTGTAGGACAAGTACAGCTCGGGCTTGAGGGTTAAATGGTTAACAGCCAATTGCTGTGAAACCTGCAGCACAGTTGACAGTTGGGTAAGTTGGTGACGGTGCGTAGCAGAACAGTGCGAAATACTTTGAAGTGCAAGGGTATCTTGTGTATGTTCTCTGTTTGCCATCCTCTTTCAATCAGTTGCACCATAAACAGTGAAATTTAAAGTAAAAAAAAAAATCTGCATTACAGTTAACCACTTAGCCTAACTGAATTACCTTTTGATATAAAGCCAAAGCCTGGTATTGCTTTATCCAAATAATATGTATGCACAGAGAAGAACTTGCATAGAGGTATTGGTAGCTCCCAAAAAATGCAGCTTTCAAAGGGGGTTAATACTCTGTCATCATGCTATATGGTCTTACGGCAGCCTGGCAGAACTGTGGGCTTTTCTTTGCTGAAGATGCAGAAATGTGCTGTACATGCAGTATTCAGTTGTGAATCAGAAAGACCATGGCTGTAATTTGTGTGGGTGCAGGGAATCCTGGACCAGCTGGCGAACCGGTGCCTGGCGTCTGGCACCAATGCTTGGACAGATTCAGACCACACATGTTACACCATGACTACCGCTGGTTCGAAGGGGTTCCTCAACTTGTTGCCAATCTACCTGGACCACATTCTCTACCCTTTGCTCACGGTGGGTGTGTTCAGCTCTACTGCGCTGGTTTGTTTGTCTGTTGGTTGAACAGGGTCATAGCACTTTTGACCACTCTTCTACACCAAAAACACTTACTGCAGAGTTTGCTTCTTGTCTTATAGGTGCAGTTTATAGGGGTGCTTTGAGAGGCCTGACTGTTACAGCAGTTTGTCAGGACATTTATTGCATCAATTTGTCTGCCTTTCTGGCTGGTGACACGTGTTGTCAACCTCACAGCTGCAGTCAACCTATGTTCTAATGGCTTCTTTTTCTTTTCTCTATGCCATTTTTGTGATCATGTTGCATATATATATATATATATATATATATATATATATCTCACTCATGAGGACTTAACTCACTCACTCACACATGTGTTCTGCAGACTGGTTGTCTGATCGCCTACTTGGATGGTTGTGCATG
This sequence comes from Dermacentor silvarum, assembly GCF_013339745.2. Classification (NCBI taxonomy): domain Eukaryota; kingdom Metazoa; phylum Arthropoda; class Arachnida; order Ixodida; family Ixodidae; genus Dermacentor; species Dermacentor silvarum. Next base: position 423,453,362 of record NC_051154.1, read on the forward strand.
CATTTTATGCTCGTTTTCTTCCTTGTACGACAGCCCTCTTGTGTGCAACATTGCTGCCACTGCTTGTGAAAACACATTCCCGGAAGCAGTGCTGACTGGCGAGTGGATTCCCTTGCACATGGGCACTACAGGTAATAAAGGGGCTGTTAACACAGGTTTCACTGGGTCCTCAAGGCACCAACCACATTAGACATTTGTCCTCCCCTTTATTGACACCTGCTTCAAAGCCTGCCATTTTTGAAGAACTGCCCTATCCTGTGTTCCTCCATGCTTGCTCTTACACCTTCCATGGGCACAGCTTGCAATGCAGTCTAACCCCGAATTAGAGAGTTCTTTGTTGAATAGCTGACAAATGCCTCTAAGGGCAAGGGAAGGCACCAGATATGTCATGCTTTTCTTGTGACTGCTGTAAAACATTTAGGCGTAGAGCCCTAGACCATTCTACACTTATAAGGGAATTCCGTCTTAGACGAATTTTTTTTTAAGTCTTCATTCTTTTAGTAGGGCATAGAAGTCTTGTAAATATATGTAATGTTATTTTATTATTTTGAATATGTGGTCTATTTTAGTTTTCTTTATTTGGTTCTGATTTTATGCAAGTTTACATAATTTCCTGTAAAAATTGGCAAGAAAATATTGAGTTCTTCAGATTTTGCTAAACAGGATATTAATGACTTTTATGTGGTTTCAAAAATGCGTAAGGCCAGCTTTATTGCTCTGTCTATGCTAAAACAAGAGTGGTGACTCTTCGAAGTTGACTTACAGAAAAACATCGTTCTTTGTCGACTTCGTCACTATTGTTCTAGGATGGACAGAGCAATAAGGTTGGTCTTATTGGATTTCTTGAATCATCTGGAACTCATTGATACCTTGTTTAGTAACATCTGAGAATGATTTTTCACTAACTCCCCCATTAATAAGCGGCGTTTTGGAAGGTCATTGTCTTTATTTCGGGCATTTTGGTGCCATTTTGTCATCGCCAAGTTCATATGTTTTGCTGAGTTCATGAGCCCTCATGGTACCCTCATGAACTGCCATCTTTAGCTTCATTGGTTGTTTCCTATGCATTATTATTAGTATTTTTTTTCTGTTAAAGTGTGTGAAACATTTATAGTATTTTACTTTTATTATCTGGTGCTCTTCCACTTCTTTCCTTATAGGGTATTGTCATTTTGTACTTTTTATGAAAGTTGCCTGTTTCCTTTTCATTTCCATCATTTTGTGTGTTCATTCCTGGAATTGGTATAGTAGCAACAGTCGTTTTGTGTTTGTCATTTTGGTCATTTGATATTGAAAAAAGATTGCAAAATTACACCAGTTCTATAAAGGCATTCAGCTTTATAGTGTGTACCTTAATTGTTGCATGGTATAAGGCTTTCAGGTGGAAATGCTCCATAGTCAGTGTCATTTTTTTGCTCCTAATAATGGAGGGCTTGAAGAAATCCTGTATCGGCAAGACGTTGTGTTCCGTTATTATTTGGTGCCTGATGCCTGACGTCCTACCACCACAATGTTATGGTGTTACGCTGCTGAGCTCGAGGTTGCTGGTTCAATCCTGGCCGCGGCAGCTGTGTTCTGATGGGTGTGTAATGCGAAAATGCTGGTGTACCATGCATTGGGTGCACGCTAAAGAACCCCAGGTGGTCAAAATTAATCCGGAGCCCACTCTACAGTAGTCCGCCTCATAATCACATTGTGGTTTGTGCGCATAAAACCCCACAATTTAATTAATTTTTAACCCACATTGTTGTGTTGTGGAAAGCTTCACCACCTGATATAACCTCTATGCCAGTTTTTCATGCAGAGCCTGAGAACAGCCTAGAAGTAGAAAGTGCTTTTGCAACATTTCATGTTGTGGTGTGATTTGTGTCGTGAAAATGATGTCACATGAAACTGCATATAGGAAAAACTGATTAGGTAAATGCTATCCCATTTCAGTCTGTTTGCCAAAGCTGTCCTGTTGCAATCATTAAATTACATTTTTTTCACATTGTTTTTTTTTTTGAAACTACAGCCTTGCAACTTTCCCAGCTGTTTCAGATTGTAGGGTGATGCTGGCTTCCCTCGGTGATGTTATTATGCTTACACTACTATTGCAAAGTTGCAAGCATGTACAGTTTTCAGAGCTGTGCCTTCACACACTGTAGACAAGTGGATATCTTAACTTACATTGTAGTGGAAGTTGTTGTGCTGTATAGTTAGACGAAAGTTGGTAAAATCGTCAATTTACTTCATTATATTAAAATTTTGTTATATTGAAATTCAACCTCTTATGCAAATAATTACAGTTGTTGAAGGATTTTTCTTACGTGGAAGGGGCCGCAAAATTTTCCGAATTATCAGGCAATCGGAAAAATCAAATTTCATTGAGAAAAACATTTCATTTTTTTGGTTGAGAGTCGATGACCAAAGATAGCTTTATGTTCTGTTGGTGATATCTTCACACCAGCGATACAAAAGCACAGCCTGTGATGCTTTCGCATCCACTCAGCCATGCGGCTGATAGTGTCGCCTGCAGTGGGGCGATGCTATCATGAAAAGCACAGGCAGAGCGGAATGAATGCTCTGTCTCCCTCTCACGTTAGTGTGTATCTGAAACTCAAGATTATGTGAACTCTGACACTAAACGCTTGGGAAGACAGCGCAGATAAAGTCACAGTAATCTCGGCTCACCCAATCTTTGCACCAGCTGCAGATTACCTCCAAGATACGGCCCGCATATTCTGACAGCCATGCACAGCCATGGCCGGGCTAGAAGAGGAGACGTGCGCTCTCCTGCCTCCCCCCCCCCCCCCCCCCGCACCCTGCCTCCCATGTGCTTGATCACATTACTGGGCACTCACCCAGGGGCGGATCCAGGTTTTTTCTGAGGGGGGGGTCAGCTTCTGTCAATGATGATGATGATAGTAGCCTTTCTTATTTACCGAAATTCACCGTTTCTGCTCACGATAAACCCGCGTTTTTTACGGCTAGAGCAACACCTGTAGCCCACCGTGGTGGCTCAGACAGCGTTGCGCTCCTGAGCACGAGATCGCGGGATTCGCGGCGGACGCATTTCGATGGAGGCGAAATGCAAAAACGCCCGTGTGCTTGCATTGTAGTGCACGTTAAAGAACCCCAGATGGTCAAAATTAATCCGGAGCCTTCCACTACGGCGTGCCTCATCATCAGAACTGGTTTTGGCACGTAAAACCCGAGAAAGAGGAAGAAGACCTGTAGCGAAGCCAGATATCGGTTTCTCCGAGCTTATAGGAAAATGATGTTACCCAATACAGCCATGTGCTTGGCGGCTGTGCCTGATAATACCGGCTGTTCAAAACTAAGCTTTATGCTTTTCTTAAAATTAGGCACTGGGAGGCATGCGAAGACCACCTGTGCAAATAAGTTATGTGGCCAGGGGGGCACAAAGTGAGATGATAATTATCGCTGTGAGCAGCCCAATTAACTAAAATTGAACAATTATTTTTTGTCGACTGCAGTAAGTGGGTATGTTTGTATTAATTGAAAACTTAGAGGCAGTCGTGTTTATTACTGCAGTCAATAAAAAAGTTAATTATTCAATTTTAGTCAATTCGGCTGCTGACAGCGATAATTATGATCTCACTTTGTGCTCCCCCTGGCCACATGACTTATTTGCGCAGGTGGTCTTCACGTGCCTCCCAGTGCCTAATTTTAAGAAAACCATAAAGCTTAATTTTGAACACCAGGTATATCTAGCCTGTATTGTTTCTTAAAATAAATTTGGGATGATCTGTTGCAGGTTCGTTATAAATGCGTAAACACGGGTCCGTCTTTGGAGTTCTGTTGGGACACCTTGTTTTCTCTTTAAGGAGATTCTAAGTGTTCGGCTGAGACACCTTCGTTTGCTTTGGAGCTCCAACGCGGCAACCACTACGCTGGTTGTTTACGATATGCGAATCACCGCGTATGAAGACTCACGACGCCACCTACAAGAAGAACGATGCGGCGTAGTAGCCGAGAGCGCAAGCCAGCGCCTTCATGTTTTTTTTTTTGTTTTTTTTTTCCACGCGACGCCATCCTTTTACACAAGGCGCGCATCTGCTACCGTTTCTCTAACCACGCGACGCCATCCTATAGGCCCGCGCGCTGGTGTTGGCCGTCACGCTCCCCCACTTCGCAGCCGCTGCTAGAGGCTTCGCCCCGCTCCGCAAAAACGCCCACTCAGATAAACGGATCCGGCGACTTTGAGCCTCCTATGCTTAATGTACGACAATAAAACTGCGAAGTTACAATGAAAAACTTGTAGCGTATTGCGCTCGTACTGGATATTGTCAACGTGTAACTGTGATCACAATGAGTGCTACAGTTAAAAAAAAGTTGCCCATGCGTAGTTCTTAGTTTAGCTGTTAGTTGCTATTATTTATACAGTGTTTGTCCGAAAAGTAATGTCAGTGAGTCGATTAAAAAGAAACTATTGATCAGATCGGTACCACACAATAAAATGTTTCAAAATAGGCTCCTCCTGCGTCGTCACATTGCTTCTAGCGAGATTTCCAACCATCGAAGGCGTCACTGACGGTAGGCCTCCTTAGGAATGTCCTTTATAGCCTTGGTGCAAGCCTCTTCGACTTTGCCAACTGTCGCGAAATGTTGTCCTTTCATGGGAATTTTCAAGCGCAGAAAGAAGAAGAAGCCTGGGAGAGCCACGTCAGGACTGTAGAGCGTCAGGACTGTATTTGTGGCTAATAATGTTCTTTATCTGGAGTCTGGAATTATTCCGCTTGATTCCAGATTTAAGCAACTTACTGTCCTGACTTTCCTGAAGCTTTATGATACACCCCTTTCCAATTTGCAACCCGTTTTCATCAATTCACCAGAATCATTTTTCAGAACAGGATGGCGGCGTTACCGACAGCCACAAGTTATTTTTGTTCAATCGCTGTTATCTAAACTTCAAGTTAGCCTACCGCGCCTGATTTCTCCAAAATCTAATTCATTCAAGATAAAACTAACTTTTGATGATATTTTTCCAAAACACGCAAAACTTCTTCCTGCGCGCATACTTGAAGGTCTCCTTCAAGACCATCTTAGTCAATTTCCGTCTCATTTGGTTATTTCTACGGACGCATCACAAAATTTAGAGAAGGCTGGTATTGGCATCTTTTCGAATCAACTCAACTGGTCTTTTGCTCTCCGTCTCGCTGATTACACTCCAATATTTCTTGCAGAATTTCTGGCAGTTATTCTTGCCATCCGAAAATTGGGTCCACAGAATTCTAAGGTAATAGTTGTTACAGATGCGCTTTCGGTCTGTACACATTTAACTTCCAATAATCAGTCACACCTACTGAGTATATTTTCGACTCTTGCCCCAGAAAATTTATCCGAAGTCCGCTTTGTCTGGGTCCCCGGACATAGTGGAATCTTTTTAAATGAATCAGCTGACTCGCTCGCTTCGACATCACTAAATGGTCCGGTCATAAATATTCTTCCTGATTTCTCTTTTATAACAGGAGCTAGATTTAAACGCCTTTTATTGCTGAGTTGCCATGACTCGTCCATACTTTCTTCAGACGATTTTCAACATTTAAAATTTCGGTGGAACACGAGCAAGTGCCTTTCACGCCAATGTGAGGTGACGCTGTCAACTTTCCGCTGCAGAGTTCCCCGCCTAAATTTTTATCTTCATAGATCCGGTTTATCAATCACTGATCTCTGCTCGTTTTGTAATCAACCGGAGACTATTGACCATTTCTTTCTTTCTTGCCACCGCTTCTCCTCCCTCCGTAGAATGTTTCTGTTATTTCCAAGCAGTAATCTGGGTTTGGCACTTACAACGCCAAACATTTTGTCTTTTGGGGCCTGTCAATTAGGCACAAGTCAGGGCTCTATGATCACTGCTGTTCACAAATTTATTGAAGCATCCGGAAGGTTACGCTGCTAGGGCACCGACCGTGGGACATGTTATTTTATGTTTATTTTTGTAGTTAGTTTTCTCTTAATTTTTATTTAGTTAATTTAAGTATAGGACATATTAAAATCTGTGTTAAGGAGTTACCGAAATCTTAATTTTGATTATTCACCTTTACCATTTTGCTCGTTGTTAGGTGCATGTTTTATTTTATCCAGTGTGGCCAATCCCCCTCGTGGGTACGAGCCATGTTTTGAGGCAACAACAAGAACAACAACTGTAGAGCGGCTGGGGAACCGTTGGCATCTTTCAATCGACCAGGAAGCGGGTCACGAGGAAGGCGGTGCAGGCTGCATGGTGCGTTGTCATGGTGAAGTTTCCAATCGCCCCCGATATCAGGCGGGGTACGATGAATCCTTCGTTTGAGTCGCTTGAGCACTTTCACGTAGAATTTGGCGTTCACGGTTGTGCCATGGGGTACAAACTCATGGTGGACAAGGCCACTGATGTCAAAGAACACAATCAGCATGGTCTTGACCTTTGACTTGCTAATTCTGGCCTTCTTGGGGTGAGGGGACGCCGAGCTGTTCCACTTGGCACTTAGCCTTTTTGTTTCGGGGTCGTATTCAAACACCCAAGTCTTGTCACCTGTGATGACATCGCGCAAAATGTGGGGGTCACTTTCGCACAAGTTCCAAACCTCCTGGCACGTTTCAACTCGGTTCGATTGTTGGTCGTCCATTAACATTTTGCGCAAGATCTTCGCGCACACTTTTCGCATCTGAAAATTATTTGTCAAAATCTTGTGAACGGTACTTTTATTGCGATAGCAATTATATGGACACTCAAAAGCAGATTTCTGCCGTCGGCGTCGCCGTCGCCGTGAGGTTCCGTATGACGTCAATGGAGATAAAATCGTCGCCGCGCCGAACGCTGTATGTGCGAGTGAAAGGGCGCGAGGGACGCGCGCTTTCACGGGGAGGAGGAGGAGGAATAAACATTTTATTAAAATAGCACACTGAGGTTCTTGCGGGTGAAGCCCCTACTCCAGGGCCCCACTGGCTCTAGCGGCTCGTTCGGCTTGGTCCAAGGTTGCCTGCTGGCTTCCCAGGTCCTGCCGGGCGAGTCGCGCCTCCCACGACCTTTCAAGTTCGTTGCGTGTAACGAGGGGTGAGTTTCCCTCTGCTGGTCTGTGTTTGCAATGCCAAGTGATAATGAGGGTTGGTGTATCGCTGCACCAAGGACAGCAGTCATCGTATTGGGACGGGTGTATTTTGCTGAGTGTGTGTATATTGGGACATGTATTCGTTTGTAGGCGTCTCCAGTCCCGGGATTGCCAGCGTGTGAGTTTAGGGCTTTCACGGGGAGTGAACGCACGGCGGAGAACAAACGTGCGTTCTGCGCCGTGCTCGCTTAAGGGCTGCAGAAGTAGGCGTCTCTTTCCTCCTTTACAATCACCATATATGTAGAGCAAACGCGCCTTCTTCCGACGCGCGAGAGGCCGTGGGGGAGGGGGGGAGGAGGAGGGAAGGGAGGCGACGTTTAGCTGCGGCACCAAGTGCCGATTTATATCAGAGGCTCCGGCAACAGTCACCAACGCCGCACGCATTTTGAGCGAACGCGGGCAAAACGCCGACGGCGTCGACAACAGTTCTGCGTGTTGCCGGTGCTGCTGCATGTCCAAGTTTATACAGCTGATATAGCTAATATCATTACTCCGTATAGCTCTCTACAAATTTGCTATCGCAATTGATGCTTCGCCGTTCAGGTGAAACTGCGACAACTTTTTTGGAATGTTTACTGTCTGTGCCACTAAACGGACACTCAAACGATGGTCTGAGTACAAAATATCTCTCGCGCGCGTCACATTTTCGTCGGTGATGGTCGTTGATGGCGGTACAGCGCGGGCTTCATCGCTGACCTCTTCACAACCTTCCAAAAAGACCTTGTGCTCCCGGTAAACTTGACGTTGTGACAAACAATTATCACCAAAAGCTGTCTTTATAATAGGAAAAGTTTCCTCTGCAGACTTGCCGAGTTTCACGCAAAACTCGATGGCGGTCCTTTGTTCCAACGAGCGCTGCATTACGGCTTGCACGGTAAATGAAAATGAGTTGACGAAAAAATGTCAGGCCTGCGCGGCACACGCAGCACAGTCACAGCGTAAGCTAGAGGATCGTTTCAACAGTACTACCTAGTAATTTGAGTGAATGCGTCAGGAACGCGCTTGGGACGCCGTCGCGCGTGCAAGCCGACGCGTTCCATGGCCGATGGCTAGCGCCGTTCGGCCCAGCCAAGCGGGGGACAATGCAACTACGGCTGTCACATTCGCTCCCACGGCAATGCGCCCGACGCAGCCTGAAGTCCCTAAAAAAACTAGTTTTTTTTTTAGGGACTTTAACGCAGCCTGCTTGGGACTCCGTCGCGCGTGCAAGCCGACGCGTTCCATCGCTGCCGGCATCACCGCGACCCGAAACGGCTATTGGAATGAGCCCATAACAGCTTACGCTGTAAAACCTTGTCCTTACTCTCCAGATGGTCGCAGACGACTGAGCGACCGCGCGTGCGTAAGCTAACTTCCCCCTACACCAATCCCAACTGGTCTTAGCGCGCTGCGACGTATAGTCGCTTCACAATATAATCACTGACATTACTTTTCGGACAAACCCTGTATATGAACACTTCAGCAAGTGATCTCTTTCATCAAGCAGGTTGGTCGCGGAACCGATGACAGCCAATGAGGCAACCGATGACACCCCAAGGGGCAACTAAGTTGATCAGGCGTGAAGGCAGTCGCGCGGACACCGGCGTGCTTGGCAAAAGGGACGTCCCCTCGTTCATTCGACGCCACCAACGGGACGAGTAAGGCACCGCCGGTGCCAGGAGGTCGAGGTGCTCATGAGAAAAAATAACTACGGCAACTTCGCAACACCACACCCCGACGGAATACAACTAAGCTTGTGAGCGAGCTAGCTTTACTTACACCTGGCTGATATATCACTGGTACTCGCGAAAAATACTTTTGAAGAATGCTAGTGGCCATATTTTTTTGCGACAGGGCCGTCCCCTGTCAGCGAGGGGGCGATGCGGAAATCTGAGAGGGGGGGGGGTCAGGACATCCGGACATCCCCCCTGGATCCGCGCCTGCACTCACCCCCATTCGCCTTGCTTTCCCGGAAAGACTGCACGCACAAGCCACCACTCTTCTCTACATGTGGCCTTGCACCCACAGCATTTGGGGCACGATAGGATCTTATCACACTTGGACTTAATACCGAACGTGATGGCTAGAAGGTGTGGATGCTTCGCTTCGTCAGCCACTCTCTGTCAGAGGTGCATTTGCAAGCAACTGCATGTAATTCAACCATTGACCGTCTGCGTCCGTGGCAGTTTTCATTTACGTATTGCCTCAGTATTCCTTCGCGGCAGCTGTGAAATTTAATTTTATTGAAATCGTGTGTTCACGCACTTCGTTACATTAAGGTTCAAAATACATAAGGTTCTTTAGACAAGAGATTATAAAAAGTTTACATTGTTATATTGAGAATTTCGTTATATTGAAATTCGTTATATCGAGGTTTAACTGTATATGTTCGTATGAACTCCAGTCATGAAACGGTAGCTTTCTATGTAAAAGCAGACGAAGTGAAGAACACAAAACAGAAAAGAAAAAATAACAGTGGTGTCTCTGTGGTGCTTTCTTTGTACTGTTCTATAACAGTTTATACTTACTTAGGATGAACCAATGAGCACAGTTAGTGACCTTACAATTAACCCTTTGCAGTCCCGACAACGCAACACGGCCGTAGCGGTCCGCTGTCGGGCGGTGCCCGACAAGGGGGTTCGGGGGTTAAATTTCGCGGTTTTTCTCACTGCGATTCATGCGCATTCTTTGTATACACGATGCACCATCTCTTGAGGGATAAATAAACTTTGTTTGTTGAAGTTTACTTCTCTTTACACTAGCGTGCAGCACAATGTTCAGCACGGCTTCTGGATATCAGAGCGTTTTCACTTGCGCGCGGAACAGCACATTCGCACGGCTCGCTGAGAAGCATGACCACTTTTTCATCGCGTGCGTTTTGCGGTGGCGCATTTAGTGAAAGCTTCTAGAGGTTTCCATTGTCAATAGCTTTATTTTGAGGCGCACACAGCTGCAGAATCATGCTGAGAAAGAACAGCGACACCTGCAGTACCACCGCAACCTTATCCTACAGCTGGTCGGTGACGTGAAGGCTAGAGCCAAAAAGCGAGGCCCGTCTGCGCGGAAGGAGTGCGAAGAAAGGCTAGATGGGAGGAGCCATTTCATCTACAAGCTCCCAGGCCAAAGCAGCAAGGACTGTGCCGCTTGTAGCGATCGAAAAACAAACGGAGGCAGGAGGGAAACTGTGTTTTTCTGCAAAACCTGCAGTAACAACCCTGGCCTGCACACAGGAAAATGCTTCGAGCGGTATCACACGATGCTCAAATATCGGTAGAGGAGTTGACTGCAGAATGCAAAAGAAAAAATAAATATCCTATGAGTTTTTCGTGCACAGTTTGTGGTTTTCATCACGGCGCTATAAATTGGCAAAATAGTTTCATACCGGGACAGCCGGAAAGTGGGTAAAAGTTTCGGACCGCAAAGGGTTAAGGGTGCCTGAAATGGTTTGGACAAATTTTGTAGATGCATAGGGTACAGCTAGACAAATGAGACAAACAAATAAAATTTCTATGAGATAAGCAAATCAATGGTTAGTTCCGAGTGTAACAACAAACTACAGTGAAAAGAGTATACAATATTTATTGCCTGCAATGTTAAATAAGTATGGCACCTTTCATGATGTTTATACTCAGTCTTCTGCTTCCTGTAAGCTATATTGTATTAAAGGTATCAAATAATGCTCTTTCTTAATACAATATTTGTTTGCATGCATATTTCTTGTGCTTTGTTTTGTTGTAGATCTTCCGTTCTTCTTCAATATTTGATATTACACCTTGTGTCCTTTTGAAATGTTATTTTGCGATTGCTGCCGGCATAAATCCTGTCTGCATGCCACCCCTGTATAATATATGCCTGTACTTGTTTTCTCGGCCCCAGATGTTCTCAAGCTACTTTTTTGGAGCTTTTTTGTCTGGGGTTCATTCCCTAATTTACCGGGATGAATAAAACACTCATTCATTCATCCATTCCTGCTACAGTAAAACATTCGCGCCACAGTTAAAGTGAAGCATCTCAGACGATTACATGTTACCATCCTCCCTAGCCATGCTTTTCTTCCTCAACTTGTTCGCCGAGTGATCGGGGCTAAGCAGTGAAAGTGGCTTCACTGGCTCCACATCATGATATGACGTCGTGTCGTCTACTTCCAGTGTCTTGAAGCAGTTTGATTGATTTATTGCATCTGTCACTTGGCATAATGCATGCAAAGACACTCGTCACTTTTTTTTTTTCCGAACTGATGAAGGCTTTATCTAAAACAGTGTTGCAGTTGCCAAGCAAAGGTGATTATGCATGTCTATGTTTGAGCATGATTAAATAAATCTTTGGAAAGCTGCTTAATTTAAGGACAGGCTTCTGGATCAACGAAAATTCATTTATGCTTCCCTTTGCAGAATTGTTTCTATGTACAACAAAAAATACTTTAGCTGAGTATGATCTGGGAAGTACTCAATAAATTAAAACGGATAGCAAGGGTGTTTCAAAAAAAGTGATAGTGCAGTTGATGGCCCTCACACTTTGTGCTGGCCCTGGTACGCATTGGAGCTAGACCTTCCACAGTGCCTTTCGTTTCTTGTGCCCCCTGCACTGATGCCTCATCCTGCTTCCGTTTTGGTGTATTTGCAGGAGGCAGCCTTCATCACTGAAGTCCATCATGTAAATGGAGAGGGAGAGGATGCTGGTGTCGTCTACTGCGAGATGCAGGCACGCGAGAACACAGGCGAAAGCCTGTGCATGCTGAACCTGTTGCGTACACTCTACCCAGCTCCCTGTGGCTACCGCTATGAGACTGGAGGCCTCATGCGCAATCTTCGTGAGAGCACTGACAACCAAAAGGCAAGCACCACTCCTTTGCCTTGGGACGGGAAAGGGGGTTGTTGTCTCAAGCTGGGCAAAGGAAAAAGAAAAAACTGTGCACTTGATTGGCAAGCCAAGAATTCAGGAGAAGCTCCTTGCGTAAAAGTGCTCTGTGCCTGTTTTTCCTCTCATAGTTTCCTGCAAAAATTACTTGAGAGAAGTCTGACACCAGTGTATACAGCAGCTGCAAGTATGGCTGTTCAGCTAGCATGTGAATGACTGGTAGTACAGTCGAACCTCGTTGCAACTAAGTTGCAGCTGCCACTGAAGTTACTTTGTTACCATATTTACTCGAATCTAACGTACAGTTTTTTTCCGATAAAACAGGTCCAAAAATTGCGCGCGCATTAGAATCGAGTGTGACCATAAATCTGCGCTACTATATAGCCATCGGCATTTCAAAATGGCCGCCTCATACGCGCTTCAAGCCTCGCTGCCGTAGCTTCCTCCATGTGCTGCAGTACGTGTGCTTAGGCATTAGTCTACCGTCTGTCTTCCCATTTTCTGTGTTTGCTACATCAGCATGAAGTGCCGAGTTCATCATGATGCCGCATTTAAAAGGAAAGTGATCATGTGTGCGGAAACGGACGGAAATCGGGCTGCATCACGGGCAGTGGACCGAAGCAGGACGATGGACGTATTCTGCGACGTTCCACTTCGGCGATATGATCGCCTTGATCCTATCTTGAAAGCGATCTGCGATGAGGAGAGACCGCCGCGCACTGTGTTTTCGCTGTTTATACAGTGTAGACCGCGTACAAAGTAAGTCGCGAATATCCGCACTATAAGCGGTACCGCACTATAACCAAAACAACTATTTTATTGCGATAATGAACACTCCAGGCGCATTTCTGCCGTCGCTATCACCGTGCTCTAGGTTCCGTATTCGCTTAATAAATAAATTAACAAGCACGGTCTCACGCGCGCACAAGCAAAGATGAACACATCTCGCTCGTTGACTGCAGCAGCGAACTGTCAAAACGCTCGAGTGACGAAGCGCAGCGAACGAATTGACCTTCGTGCTATCATGCCTCTCGCTTCAACGCGACCTATAAGCGGTGAAAACACGGCATGGCAGACGTTCCCCGTCGCAGATTGCTTTCAAGATAGGGCCAAGGCAATCGTATCGCCGAAGTGGATCGTCGCAGATTACGTCCTGCTTCGGTCCACTGAAACCGTTCCGCATTGCTTTGCTGGCGAAAATCCTCTCCGTCTGTTTGCGCCAGTCCCGAACGCAAGTTTTGGATTCTCCGAACGCCCGTGATGCGGCCCGATTTCCGTCCGTCTCCGTCACAGGATCGCTTTCCTTTTAAATGCGGCATCATAATGAACTCGGTACTTCATGCTGATAGAGAAGACGCAGAGAACGTGAAGACAGACGGTAGACTATTGCCTAAGCACGTGTACTGCAGCACATGGAGAAAGCTACGGTAGCTAGGCTCGAGAGTAAGTAGGCTCGACGCACGTGCGAGGCGGCCATTTCGAAATGCCGACGGCTATATGGTAACACAGATTTCGGGTCGTACTCGATTCTAACGCGCACGCAATTTTTTTACCTGTTTTATCGGGAAAATAGTACTCGTTAGATTCGAGTAAATACGGTATTTGTAGCTTGAGGAGAGCGTTTGCCGTCTAGGTTGTGGGTTCTTGGTGTCTCACAGGAGACCAACCACCGCTGGTTCGAGCTTAGCGAGCCACAGGGCCGCGTCAGCCGTCGCCTCCGAAACTGCTCGCGCGCGAGCTCAGAGGCCGCAAGGGGCTACCGAGCGATGCACGCAAAAACACAGTAAAGCCCTGAGTTATGGAAACCTTTTACTGAAACCGTTGGCACCAGCACTGCACAAACGCCCGCACGGCGGGGAGCCAAAGGGGTCCCGCACCAGGGCGAAAATACAACAGGCGCCTATAGCACGTCGCGGCGAGAGCACAGGCTCAAGCTGGAACACGCCGCTAGGAAAAGTCCCGGCGGCTATGCTACTTGCTCTGGCGATAACCAATGGGTCAACTCGCGAGAGCACGGGCAATATCCTTCGGCTTAGGCTTTCGGCAAGTGCAGCTCGGCGGGGTACGACCTCGCGCGAGCACTAATGGCACCACTCGTCGGCTTAGCGTCGGGAAAAGGATCAGCACAAAGTATGCACTCCCCGCACGGGCAAAGGCACCGTTCGCGAGCTCCAGTCCTAGTCACAAAGGTGTTGGCGGACGAGAGGAAAGCATGAACGTACCGTGCGCTGGTCCCGGAGAGAAGAGAGAGCCACGCTCCGCCGCTAGCAGCCGAAACGCAGCCCCCTCGTGACGTCAGCGCCCCGCCCTCTGCGCAACCCATCGCGTGCGCAGCGCCACCGCGGGAACCGGTTACGCGGAGGACGGGGAAAGCCGGGGGAACGGCAGAATAGGTGAAGCAAGCCCGCGCAATGGCACCGGCACCTCCCTCAATCCCCACATCCTCCTCTCCTTAAATGCCCCCCTACCAGCCTGGCGAAACAACTAGCAGGGGCTTATGCACCAAAGACAATTGAGTCTTTCATGCACAAGCTAAATGCTAACCTCATCCCAGCAAGTATTCTTAGAACACCGCGTTCCGACATAAAAACACCTTCATGCACTATAATAATAATAATTATATACAAGGATCGTGGAAAAACAAAAAAAAATGCTACGCTCTATAATAATAAAAAAAGTATTAAGCGCCGCGAGGGGGGAAGAAATTTTAACAGAAATAGTCGGCCGCTGGCACGGGTCGTAGTCCAAGGTGCGAAGGGGACACGGCGGGTAAAGTTCGGTGGCTAGGGGCGGTGGCCGAAGACGTAGGAGTCTCGAGGGCAGTCTTGGTTGCAGGAACGGGCTCACCGTTGGTAGATCGGAGTTGTGGTTTTTGTGGTGATGGCGGTCCCGAACTCCAGCCGGATGGGGGCAGGACACTGCCAGGTCAGCTGGCCACGCCGCCGGAGCCAAGATGAAAGGGGTAGCCACAACCGTGGCTGCAAGGCGTTTGCACGGCGGCGGCGACTGCAGAGAGCCAGGCTCTCAATCTGTCGTCAGAGGGTCAGTGACCCCGTCCACGGCGATCCGATGCCGCAGTTGGTACGACTTCTGGTTGCTTCGAAAGCAACAGGCACCATGCACGCACGCGCACACACGCATGCACACGCACTCCTTGCGGGTTTCCCCAAGCTGAGCAACACTCCCAAACACCACCATGCTCATCACCGTCCACAACGCGCCGCGCCATAGAAGGCGCAAAGCGTCCTTCGCCCCCCTCACACCGACGAGTTAATGGGACCATTGTCCCCCCCCCCCCCGCGCCTGACGACCGCGCGAATCAACAACCCCCTTCTCGGCAAAGAAAAAAAAAGGTAAAAGAAAAGAAGAAAAACAAAAATCTTCTACATCTACGTACAAGAAAAAAAAAACGTAATGAATTAAACTATAAGGCTGTACACGCGAAAATTAAACACACTTTCAAATAAAAAAACATAAATACACTCAGCGTGCGTACTTTAAAAAAAATTGAAAAAAAAAATGCACACTGTTAAAACACTACATAAACAACACTTGCAATACGCTGGGCTGGGACTAGCTTCTTTTCGTGCACTGGCCGTAAAGAAGCTAGCCCACTGAGGCTACGCATTTTACTGAGGGCCTTCGGTTGCGGAAAAGTCCGTCGTCCGGCGTGAAATCACACAGGTGACCGCTTCCTCAGATTGTACCGGTGCGTGGTCCGAATGCGGTCCGTTGCCCCGGGTGTGCCCCGTTGCTGGCCCGCAATGCCACTGGGCACTGGCGCGAGCTCGTCGGACCGTGACGCAAAGGCCTTCACGTCGGCGATATGGGCACGGCTGAGTTTTCCCGAAGGGGAATCCTTCAGCAAGTACGCAAGCGGAGACCAAACTTTCTCTACTCAGTACGGACCAAGCCACTTAGGAGCGAGCAAGGCTGAGAACCCCTTGGTCGCATCGCTAAGAGCGTGGTTGCGCTTCAGGACGAGATCACCTACCTTAAATGAAAGATGGCGATGCTTCCGGTCGTATTGAGCCTTCTGCTGGGCCCTGGCCGACGCCAAACTCTGCCTTGCTCTACAGAGAGCCCGACAAAGCCTGTCCCGAAGTGCTGAAGCGTAAGCAGAACAGTCTGCCGGCGCTTCCTCGTCCCCGAGCTGGCATTGCATGACACTGGTCACCGGATTAGCCAACTCCCTTCCAAAATTGAGAAAGGCGGGAGAGAAACCAGTTGAGCGATTCTCGGAGGTTCGGACTGCGAACGCGAGCTCACTCAAGTGGTCTGCCCAATCCTTTTGACGTTCGGCAAAGGCCGCTAACATTGGTTTAAGAGTTCTATTGAGTCTCTCCGTCAAATTGGACTGGGGATGGTAGGGCGAAGTGGTGCAGTGATTAATTCCCAGGGAACGGCACGTAGCACCAAACACCCGAGCGGTGAAATAGGATGCGTTGTCCGTAATCTGTCTTTTCGGAAAGCCAAACCGACAAAACACTTCCTGTAGCCTTTCCAGCACCGCTCGCGCTGTCACTTTACGAAGCGGAAACAGTTCCACCCATTTAGAAAAATGATCAACGACTACCATCAGGTGTGTGAACCCCTGCTTACTCCTGGGGAAAGGCCCCATAAGATCGCAGGTGGCCACTTGCCACGGACGCTCACTGTCGATTGGTTTCATCAGCCCGGGCGGCTTGCCACCCCTTGATTTCACCATTTGACAGACATGGCAGGAACGGCAATAGCGAAAAATGTCACGCTTTATGCCAGGCCAGGTCACAGTTTGGCTTAGTTTCGCAAAAACTTTAGAGCCACTCAAGTGACCGGCCAAGGGATCGTCATGAGAACATCGCAACAGTGCGCTTCTCAGACTTTTGGGGATAACCACCTTAAACGGGTCCACAGTGTCATCATCGGTAGCTATGTATTTCAGCAGGAGCCCATCATGATCCAGCAAATATAAATCCGCGGGGGACTCAGCGACACACGCTGTTTCCGGCCCCCCTGCGCCCGCCGCACTACCAGCAGCATCTCGGCGCTCCGTCTCCCTGAGACCGTCGCTCACTCCGCGACAAGACGGATCAGTTTGCTGGGCCTTCAGTAGCTCTTGCCTGCTGAAAGCGATTCCAATTCTCCCAAAGGGGAGGTTGGTCTCGTCCCCACTCAGGACTGCAGCCATCGGCGTCATGGGTTCGCTTTCGAGAAGCTCCCCCGCACGCACGCTTTCCGGCGCGCTGCTTGCCTGGAGTGCGGAGAAACAAATTTGCCCGCTTGCGGACTCGCCTCTCTCTCCGCTCGTTTCGCCCCCGACGCTAGCTGGCGCTAAGGCACCGGCAGCGGCTGTTGCACCTGGAGAAAAGCTCTGGGTGGACAATGGGGCACGAGATAGCGCGTCAGCTACCACGTTAGTGCTCCCCTTTCGATACTGCACAGAAAAGTCATAATGCTGTATCAGGAGAGCCCAGCGCGCCAGCCGGCCCGCAGGCTCACGGAGCCGCATCAGCCAGCTTAGCGCACTGTGGTCCGTTTGCACTACGAATTTCGTACCATCAAGGTAGACATCGAATTTACGTAGTGCCAACACGATAGCGAGGCACTCCTCCGTCACGGAATTCCTCTCAGCCGGTATCAAGCAGCGGCTGGCAAAGGCCAGCGGCTGCAACACGCCATCATATTCCTGTATGAGGACTGCTCCTAAACCCAGATCGCTCGTGCCGATCTGGACAACGAACGGTCTGGTCAGGTCGGGGAGTCTGAGCTGCGCTGTCTCCGCAATGGCGCTAGGTCCCCATTGCCACTCGGCCGACTTACCCAAGAGCTTGCTCAAGAGGGCGCCTGCACTCAGGCACAGGACGGGATGAACAACCGGTAAAAGTTAGCCATTCCCAAAAAGTGGTGAAGGCCACGTACGTCCTTGGGCGCGGGGAAATTGAGGATTGCCCAAGTTTCTCCCGGTCCGGCTCAATGGAGCCTTCGCCCAGCTTAAACCCCAGTAACTGAACTGGGGTTTGCGCTAGTTGGGCTTTCGCAGGATTCAAAGTTATCCCGGCGGCCCGCACCTTCTCGAGCACATCGGCAACATGGGCCAAGTGTTCTTCGAAGGTTCGTGAATAAATCACGATGTCGTCGAGGTAGCACATGCAGGATTACCACTTTGCTTCCCCGAGGACGCGGTCCATCAGTCTCTGAAAGGTCGCAGGACCGTTGCAAAGACCAAAGGTCATACGAGTAAACTCAAACAACCCTCTGTGCGACGTGAACGCGGTCTTGGACCGGTCACGCGCATCCATCCGGACCTGTAGGTAACCCTTTGAGGCACCCAACCTAGTGAAGTACCTCGCACATCCCAGGGTTCCTACAATGGAGCTAATCGTAGGAAGCGGATAGGCATCCTTACGAGTCACTCCGTTCAGACGGCGGTAGTCTACGCACAGGCGATGACTGCCATCTTTCTTAGGCACCAACACAATTGGAGAAGCCCAGGCGCTGTACGAGCGGCGGATAATGTCGGCCGATAGCATCTCGTCCAGCAAACCATCAATCACCTGCCTCTTGTCAAGGCTGACGGGCCTGGGGTTACACTTCAAAGGAAGTGCGTCACCAGTTTCGATCGCGTGACTCGCCAAATCGGTACAGCCCGGTTGATCGGTGAAAAGGTCTGTGTTGTCGCGTAACAGTGCCGACAAACGAGCCTTCTGTGCATCATCCAAATGAGCCCCACAGGCGGACAGAGGATGTGGTGCCTCTTTGTGCCGTGTCGCTCTATCCCACTGGGGATTGTGAGTCGACAAGCGCATAGTGCAGGGGCTTGCCCCCGAATTCTGCGCGCGACACGGTTTGTGCCGTGCCTCTCGATCCCAAAGGGGACCATGGGCGAGCGAGCGCGAAGCTCGGGGGCTTGCCCCCGAACTCGGCGCGCGACACGATTCGTGCCATGCCTCTCGATCCCACAGGGGACCATGAGCAGGCGAGCGCGAAGCTCGGGGGCTTGCCCTCGAACTCGGCGTCGGTGAAAAGGTCTGTGTTGTCGCGTAACAGTGCCGACAAACGAGCCTTCTGTGCATCATCCAAATGAGCCCCACAGGCGGACAGAGGATGTGGTGCCTCTTTGTGCCGTGTCGCTCTATCCCACTGGGGATTGTGAGTCGACAAGCGCATAGTGCAGGGGCTTGCCCCCGAATTCTGCGCGCGACACGGTTTGTGCCGTGCCTCTCGATCCCAAAGGGGACCATGAGCGAGCGAGCGCGAAGCTCGGGGGCTTGCCCCCGAACTCGGCGCGCGACACGATTCGTGCCGTGCCTCTCGATCCCACAGGGGACCATGAGCAGGCGAGCGCGAAGCTCGGGGGCTTGCCCTCGAACTCGGCGCGCGGCACGATTCCGACGCCCCATCTGCACAGGCAAGATCGGACGCCGGCGGGCTGATGAACGGCTTTAGCAACGTGAACTGACCATCGCGATAGCCGCTATTCGCGATGTCCACAACGATCCCAGTTTTAAGGAGAAAGTCCCTGCCGAGAATCACAGGAATACTGAGCCCTGGGAGATGAACGAAACACGTGTGTCTCATTCGCTCTCCCCACCTGACAGTCAGCCTTGCGACGCCAGCCGAATGGGCCACGCCTTTCGCAAGATTGAATGTTGTTCGGCAGTCCCGCAAGCGCACCACGTGCACCAGTGGGACAAAACCTGTTCTCCGAACAACGAAGCGCTTGCGCCCGTGTCCAGCAGCGCCGAAAATTCGCGGCCGGCAATGGTCACCGGAATAAATGGCGCGTGCGCTCCAGCAACACAACCTGCTCGGTACGCCGAGGGAACAAGCAAAGCTTCGGTCACTCGTGTCTTCACGAGCGACCTGCTATCCCGTTTCCCGGCCTCACAGGAGACCGGGGCGCAGTGCAATCCCTTGCAATGTGCCCTCGTTGTTGGCAGCGAAAACAGCGTACTCCACCGTGGTATCTTTCTCGAGGCAGAGAAGCTTCAGCTCCCTGCCGGGGTCGGCTCGCCGCTTGGCCAATGGGCCGATAACGAGCGTCTCCCTCCGCGATGCGCTGGGTCGAAAAGCGTCCCTGCGCATGCGTTTCGGTCGGTGGCGCAGCACAGGCTGCCCGCCTCCCGTGCGTGTAGGGATCGAGAGCGTGCACGCTCAGCTCCCAAACACACCCGCTTGCAGCCGCAAAGGCAGCTTGGCCGGGTTGTTGCCGTTGGGGAAAGGGCTCAGGCCCTCTCCACGCGCAGCTTGGCTCAAGGGCCTTGCTGGCGGGCGGCGGTTGGCGATAGGCGCGCGCGGCGATAATGTCACCCTGAATGCGCTTTGCCTCGGCGGCTAATTCCTCCAGATTTCGGAAGCGGCCGCCGCGCAGGTACGCCGAAAAGGTCGGATGTGCCTGCCTGATCACCCGTTCGACGCGTTCCTCGTTCGAGGCATTGGGCTCGGCGACTAAGAAAAGGTCTTCCATCGCCCGTACGTACTCCTGAAGCGACTCATCAGGAGCCTGTGTGCGTAGCCCAAGCTCTCGCCGCATCCTACTCTCGTAGTCAGCAGGTAGGAATTCACGCAGGAATGCCGCGCAGAACTCCTCGAGGGTTGTTGCACGGTGTCCGGAAAGCCTGTACCACCTAGCCGCCGTGTCAGTGAGTGCAACAGAGACGACGCGTCCGAGTACATCCTGATCGTTCAAACCCAGAGCTCTCTGGTAGCGTGCGAGGGAGTAACAGTAGTCCCTGGCACTGAGCAGGTCACCGTACTCGCTGTAGGTCGGGACTGCCAACCGTACAGCGGGGTGAGCGCATTTCGGAACAGCTGACAGCGTTTTAACTGCCCCAGAGAGCGCCTGGATCATTTCGGCGGCGTTATGCAACAGCATCTATGCGCCTGCTCCAAAGGGAGCCGTTGGCGCGTTAGCGGCGTGATCAAGCAAGGATGAACTGACATCCAGCTCGATCAGTGGCGCGGTTTCCACAGGGATACCGGCCGGCGCGCCGCTGACCCCAGTACAAAAAGGGCTCCTCGCGGGGTGCGCCTGCTGTCGTTCACAGCCGCCACTTGAGGCAGCTATACGTGAATTGCTTAGGCCGCTTGCAGCCAGCGTTGACAAAACAGGTGCGTGCTCGATCGGTGTGCCACTGGGCGCCACCGAATGTTCTCCAAAGGGAGACGGATGAGCGAAATTAGGGGTCGCCATGTTGTAATCCCCACAGGGGGCTGTAGCATTCCACTGGTTTTGACTGTTCAATTGAGAAGCAGCCAGCGTTGATAAAACAGGTGTGTGCTCAATCAGTGTGCCACTGGGCGCCACCGAGTGTACGCCAAAGGGAGACGTATGAGCAGAATTCGTGGTTGCCGTGATGTAAACCCCACAGGGGGCCGCGGCATACCACTGGTTTTGGCTGTTCAATTGAGAAGCAGCCAACGGGCAAAAGTCGGAGAGGGCTAAGGCCCCGTTTCCGCGCTGCGCTCCGTTTACTCCCGAAGGAGTGAATGATCGGGAGCGCTGCGACATCGCACTGCTTGGCATTTTAAAGGGAGCCGTGGCAGACGAATGTGCCCGTGTGCACTGTTCAGAGAGGGCTCTGGCCCCGTTTTCAAACAACGCTATGGCTCCAAAGGGAGATGGTACGTAGCGCCTCGCGTTGCCATCGCCATAGGGCGTCGTTACAAGTGAGGGTGCAGGAGTGCGCTGCTCCAGGGGGGCCCTGGCCCCGTTCTCAAGCAACGCGGCGTCTGCTAGCACTACCAAAGGACAAAGGTCACTATGCCTAGCAGACATAACACGGCGAGTCGAATTCGCTAAGGCGTATTGACTCGGCTAAGCACAGACAAAGGCTTAATGAGCCTTTGAATCCACGTTGGGCGCCAGTTTGGGTTCTTGGTGTCTCACAGGAGACCAACCACCGCGGGTTCGAGCTTAGCGAACCACAGGACCGCGTCAGCCGTCGCCTCCAGCACCGCTCGCGCGCGAGCTCAGAGGCCGCAAGGGGCTACTGAGCGACGCACGCAAGAACACAGTAAAGCCCTGAGTTGACGGAAACCGTTTACTGAAGCCGTCGGCACCAGCACTGCCCAAATGCTCGTGCGGCGGGGAGCCAAAGGGGTCCCGCACCAGGGCGAAAATACAATAACAGGTGCCAATAGCACATCGCGGCGAGAGCACAGGCTCAAGCTGGGACAGGCTGCTAGGAAAAGTCCCGGCGGCTATGCTACTTGCTCTGGCGATAACCAATGGGTCAACTCGCGAGAGCACGGGCAATATCCTTCGGCTTAGGCTTTCGGCAAGTGCGGCTTGGCGGGGTACGACCTCGCGCGAGCACTAATGGCACCGCTCGTCGGCTTAGCGTCAGGAAAAGGATCAGCACAAAGTTCGCGCTCGCCGCACGGGCAAAGGCACCGTGCGCGAGCTCCAGTCCTAGTCACAAAGGTGTCGGCGGATGAGAGGAAAGCATGAACGTACCGTGCGCTGGTCCCAGAGAGAAGAGAGAGCCACGCTCCGCCACTAGCAGCCGAAACGCGGCCGTCTCGTGACGTCAGCGCCCCGCCCTCAGCGCAACCCATCGCGTGCGCAGCGCGCCACCGTGAGAACCGGTTACGCGGAGGACGGGGAAAGCCGGGGGAACAACAGAATAGGTGAAGCAAGCCCGCACAATGGCACCGGCGCCTCCCTCAATCCCCACAAGGTTGACTGCCGAACTTCCAGGCAGCCGCACTATAACCAATATTTCGTGTCCCACAACTGTACTATAAGCGATACGTGTATACATAGAGTGCTATGGGAAAATTAACGGGAGTATGAAAAGACCGTATTATATCCGGTCCTGCACTATTAGCGGTTACGTTATAAGTGGTCTATACTGTAGTTTGCGTCGAAGCGAGAGGTGTACTAGCACGAAGGTCAATTCGCTCGCCGCGCTTCGTCACTCCAGCGTTTTGACAGCAAGTTTCTGCGGTCAGTGAGCGAGACGTGTTCTTGTTTGCTTGTGCACACATGACACCGTGCTTGTTAATTTAGTTAGTAAGCGAATGTTTGCAAGTTTATACGGCCGATAGAACTGCTTTCCTTACTTCGTATAGCTGTCTACTAAATTTGCTATCGCAATCGATGCTTTGCCTTTCGGGCGAAACTGCAACTTTTTTTATTCATTGCAACTTTAGTGCATCGGGAGTAAATCTTTGTTTTTCCAAATGAGAGAAAGTTTTATGTCTGTATGAAAGCATGGAGGTGCGCAGTACTGTAAAGGATTTTTTTTTCCGGTCAC
This sequence comes from Dermacentor silvarum, assembly GCF_013339745.2. Classification (NCBI taxonomy): domain Eukaryota; kingdom Metazoa; phylum Arthropoda; class Arachnida; order Ixodida; family Ixodidae; genus Dermacentor; species Dermacentor silvarum. The sequence continues at coordinate 423,476,538 of NC_051154.1, forward strand.
GGAAGACGGGTGCGCGTTACAATCGAGGGTGCGTTACAATCTAGTAAATACGGTATATCCAATATTTGTTATGTAAAAGTACACACTGATATCGATGCAAAAAAATGAACAAATCCGAGATTGCATTTGTGTGAGAAAAGCACAAGAATGACATCGTGCGTCGGGCATTGCAAGCCACCCAGTAAGGGCAGTTTTCTCGGTTGTTTACTTTAGGAGATACAGTCGCTTTCACAACATTTCGCGTGACTAGCAGCTGACTCGTTGGCGTTGACGGGCGGTAGCATCCTCTTAGCACTATGCCAAGCACACTGTCTGTCATGACTGGCAAGCCGCTGCACTGCCATTATAGCTGAGATCAGCCACTCGGTGTCGTGTGGCCGATCCCAGCGATAACGGCTGTACGATGGCCTGCCAGTCACATCGTAGCCCAGCAAAAATCATGCCCGCATGACAGAACAGTGAATGCTACCTCAACTGCAAATGTGTGTTTAATTGAGAAAATAAAAGTAAGGACATACAAAGTTGCAGTCGCTGACTATCGGAGGTGCATCGCGGTGAAGTGCATCGTACTGGAGCATGCCGTTCTGGAGCCGCATCTGGAATCTGACCAGATGTGTGCTTCAGATCAGCTGTGGCTGGAGTTATGGTTTGCTAGACGCATTCAAAAGTGAGTGACCACGATAAGATGACGTGCGATAAGATGAGGTTGCGATTTGGTTGGCACACTGCCTGGGAGCTGTATTGACCTGTATGATTGACCGAGAATATCGCTCCGCATTGCCTGCCTCCTGAGAAATATCTTGTGAACCATGTGTGAGCGAATATTCACTTCGCTATAGATATTGCTTTGGATCTTGTACGTTTGGCTTCATCATTGCCGTAGGTTAGCCCATTGAAATAGTGTGGCCAACCAAATTTTGAATTTAATTAGTTGTATCCGATAATTTGTTATATCCGTGTTCGTTTTATCGAGTTTAACTGTACATTAATTTGCCTAAGCTTCATCTTTCTGGTTTTAAACAACTTTATGACTTTGCAAATTGATCATATTCAACAAAATCTTGCATTATAAATGCAATATTTTGCAGCGATTATGCATGTTTGCAGTCTTATTGCCTTCATGCATTTAGAAAGCTATTATTGCTTGGAAATTTAGGGCCTAATAAATAACTCCACAACAATGTCTCAAGCCACAAGCATGAAGATTAGACAAATCCATGTACTAGTCATCATTCGCATGGTAGCTGAACGATTCGCATTGCCGGAGTTACCTCTAATAATTTTAGTATGACACTCTCTGGTTCATCCCTCAGTACTAAAAAAAAAAAGTGCCCTTATATCTTGCACACGTAGTATAGGGTACTTATAGTAAGGTACTCCTGTGCCTCAGCAGTAAACTACATACTGCGATCACGCTTGCAGAGCCAGTAAGGGTAATAATAGGTGGCATGAGCGCTCGAGAGAAAAGTCACTGCACAAGTGCACACACGAAGAACAGAGATGAGACGCATTGCAGGGACGAGTGGAGCCATTAAGAGATGCATGCCAGGACTTGCTGCCGCCGGAATAGTGTGGGCACTTAGCAGTCAGTACTATTCTACGCACGTACACATGCCTCAGTGATAAGCAGCAGGCGGTGGCCTGCTTTATGTCCTGAAAGCAGTGTTCTTCTGACAGGGAACGGTGAGGAACCAGATGTAGTGACGAGTGAACGCAATGCTGCATCCACATGCTAGGAGGGGGTAAATGACCAGCGATCATTGGCAGGGTATGACTAGCATATGCAGAGACACCCATTGATGTGCACTTGCTGCTATGTTCTCAGGTTGCAGGGGACTGAATAACATCGTGTCGAGAGGAGCATGGAAATAAAAACGTGTGAAGGAAAGGGAATTGTTGGGTGGAATGCGGTGACGTAGAACTCCAGTATTCTCAGTTGTTGTAGCAACAATAGCAGCAGGAAAGTGAGGGTGCAGCCGTTCTTTGCAGCCATTAGATAAGGCCAGTGTATAAATGGTACGGAGTGGCCCAGAGTGCTTGTGGCATTATCTGGTTATACTGGAGAATGAAGCTTGCGCGTTGAATGTTTCTTGCTTTCAGGGGCATTAATTTACTGGTACCACTTCGACCAGGCATCCATGCTTCTTCACTGACTGTTGGTGACTTTTCAAGGCAGATGTCCGATAGTATTTAGGCGTGCATTGTGAAAAAACAAACTTTTTCTTGATTGTTGTTGTGCAACACTGTGCTGAAGTTGAGAGGTCAAGGAGAAATTTACTATAGATGCACTGGCATCGAAAAGTACGATACGGCTATGAGAAGTGGGGTGAAGTAGGTTTGCACTGTGCACACCATGGATCTGGCACAAGGAGTGCAAGCTGTTTAAACAGCCAAGATTAAAAATGGTTCACATGACTGCAGGTGTCATTGTCAAAGGCGGGTAAATGTCCTTCGCTTACCTTACTGTTGCATAGTAAAGTTGCTGGCCCTCCTTTGCCCTGTAATGGTAAAAAATAGCCTTGCCATGCCTTCACTTTCACATTCTTGGAACTTTGGTTACTAAACTTCACTCAATATTGGAATTCAGTCTGAAGGAAATGCCAAATAATGTAATATTCGATCAAATACTATAAAAATTTGAATGTTCATCTAAGCCTAGTGTTTTTCTTTTAGTTATAAACCTTTAAGTATTGTGGACGAGTTTTACTCGATTAAAATGTTTTTTGCAATAAGCGCCCAAGACGAGTCTGTCTCGTCCACATGTTTGAGCGCTCTTTCTAAGTGCCAGTAATGGGCCAGGCTGGTCCAGTTCATTTTGATGTTCTGGCGAGTTCCCTCTTTGGGGAGGGGGGGGGGGGGGGGGCTGCTCGGGCACCTACAGACTCTTTTTGTCTACGTTCGTCTGGTAAAGATTAAAAAAATAGCGGCTACCAGTCACATGTTGCTGCGCTTTTCGCGAAAGCGCGGTTTTTATTTGATTGAGTCGTCAAGCTCCAAAGATGATTTGCTTCTGCATGAAAGCATTGACAGTGATGACAGTGTTTTCGGTGCTGTCTAGTGAATCTGATGTCGCTGAGTGCGATGGTAGCTTTGATATGGCAGGCAGTAAACAAAGTTAGATGGATGGAACCTTCCACCAGCGCCTCCTCATTTTACATTTTGTGCATTTTCTGACACAAGATCTGAATTTACTACCCCATGTTGTATATATTTCAAATCTGCAAAAAAATTTGCTATCCAGATGTGCAATAAAAAAGAATCATTTTCTGAACACATTTTTGGATTTGTTACTGCACTTAAAGGGTTAATACTAAAATTGGGAGGCATACTTATATTACAGATGCTCTGAATATTAACCTAAGCCTAATATTTTTTTTTTAGTTAATACACAAATTTGGAGGCATGCTTATGTTGGAGCTGCTCTAATTCTTGCACTATCTTATTAAGGGAGATTTCAGTGTGTCATTTTTTAATTAGCCACCTTTTTCAAGTTTATAATTGTTGGGGAATCCCTGCAAATAACAAGTTTCAGTTGTGCTTCCAGAGTGTGCATTGTTTCTTTTTTTTTCCATACAAGTTCACGAGCTGGCAGCACAGCCAAAGAGTATTAGTGCAAGTTGAGCCCGGATACAGCAAACACCTTCATTGCATAAAATGTGTTCACTATATCAGAAGTTCGTTATAGTTGGACTTGCCCTCAAAACTACATATAATACAGTAAAGCCTTGTTAATTTGACCCTTGTTAATTCTGAAAATTGGTTAATTCGGGCTCGTCCTCTGGTCCCAGCAGACATATGCATTATTTAATGTAATGAAACTCTCCTTAATTCGGATGTGTTTAGCTGCACACCGGTATTTGAGACAACTATCCAAGGTCGGTGAACCTGAAGAGCCGCAAATGTGCAATATAAAAGAGCAAAAGCGGCGTTACTGTTCAACTGAAACAAAGCGGTGGAGTCCACATTGCCATAATGTTTATATTGTTATGATGAGAATAATGTCGTTTATTGTCTACGGTTCAGACAGCCAGCATGGCGGCTTGCTCCTGCACAACTCCTGCGCCGAGTGCCAGCTCGTTAGCTCGGTGTGCCCCCTGGGAGGCCATCTGGTCTTTCAGTGGTGGCGCTTGTTTCTGTTACAACACCCCTTCCGTTCCAAGTTCGAGCTACGGTGAATGCAGTTGCAAGGTTTGGTGCACTCTGACCGACCGCCGAAGCACCAGTGTCTGGGGAACAGGTGGAGCGCCAGCAGGACTGGTACTTGCGTGGTCACTCGGTTCCGCCGGCCAAGGTAGCACGCTTGTTTGTGTGTCACATCCCAGAGTGGCAGAATGCACTGGCGTCGTTGCTTCTTTCTCGTCCAATAATGGCTGCATGAGCACTTGTGTCTGCTGCTCGTCGCTGCTGCCCCTTCCTGATGTATGACACTGTCACGTATTTCGGTAGACTAAAGACAGACAGGGACAAGTCACTCGTTTAAGACAAACATTTATAATTGCAAACGGAAACGGCAAACAACACAAAGCAAACAATTTACAAAACGAGTTAATTCCAGTAATCCCACAAAGTCCTCAGCTATCTTGATTTGATGAGTCCAAAATATTTACATTAAGTCCCTCGACGTGGCCACGTCACCTCGTCGTCGCGGCTTCCGACGACACGTCGTTGGGCCCGCCGATGCGTCGTAGACTCTACGTCGCTGTGTCCGACGTTCGGTCCACGGTTGGCCTGGTTCGGGGGTCAGGATGGTGGGTCCCCGGCCAACTCCTGCTAGCCTGCGGATCATAGCCGCAGGGAATCCGGGAAGTGGCGCCCTCAGCCTGTAGCTGTGGCTTTCGGTGGGGCGTTCACTCAAATCACGGGTCATGGCCGCGGCAGCTGAAGAACAGCTTCCATTGGGTTGCCGCTGTCTCCATGATCCACCTAACTTCTTTCTTCTTTATTTCTGCCACCAACTCCTCGTGTCTTCTTGATCTCTTTTTATCTTCTGCTTTTTCTTCTTCTTTCTTTTTCTTCTTCTTTCTTTCTCCCTTCTTATGCCCACCTTCAAGAGTTTTCCCATTTGAAAAACTGCTTCTTCCTCCTTGTATCGTCGCCTTCATACGTTGTTCCAGCACTAACACTTAAGGCTTTCATCATTTTCGTCATTTGCACCAATCTGTACACTCACCGCACCTCACTTCACGCGTTCACTTCACTGCACACACCAGAGTTCACAATTTAACACGAAAAAGTCATTGTTGAACTCTACTATATCGAATCCCCACTATATCACTTGTCTCTGTAGCACTCAGTGGTCCACTGCTTCACACCAACACTTACACCACTTAACCAACATTACTAACCTACTACATCCCTAAACACCGCTCCTACAACACTGCTCACAGTTAGCGATCAACCTTCACACGACTATACTTAACCACTCCTCCACTATATAATCTGCGCTACCAAACTCTACAAATGGCAAAAAACTATCTGTTGTTTTCATCCTACAAGTACTTTACAACAAAATATGCGTTTTCATGCAGTATTACCTTAAATACATTCTTATGATCTCACCTACCACAACGATGGCAACATATGAGCACATTTAGGAACACTGTTCTATTACTTATATTTATACATGCCATGGAAACAATTTTCATAACTTTTGTGCAACCATTTTTAAATTCTTCTGAACAAACATCCTGCTAACAAACATCCGCCCGTAAATGAAACGTACCCTCTTATTCTTTCCGCATAACCTTTTTTACGTCTTAAGCAGTAGTGGTATTCCCAATCAGCTTAAATATCAATCCGAACTGCATAAGAATCCGTGTCCTCTCCCTAATGGAATTACATTTGATAACCTCAATGTTGTCGTTGTGACTTTCTCCTGTGCCGCTGCCGAGACTTCCTACGGTGCCTACTTCCCTTCTTAATTCTTCTCTTTCCTGCGCCTGCACGGTTCCTGCCTGGCTTTGAAATTCGCCTGTGGTGTTCAAGTTTTGCCTCCCTTTTAATTTATGGAGAAAGCTTCCTGAACGCATGCTTGTTCGTGCGCCATCTCGCTCTCAGCGGTCTCCTCATCTTCCGTCTGTACTTTCGGGATGCATGCCTTCTTTAGCGATTAGTGTAGCTGCTGGCTTTGTACTTGAACTTGAAAAAGTGACTCTTCAAAACCTTTTTCTTCTTTTGGGGACATGCTTGGGATCTGCAGTTAAATACTCGTCGCTCTTGCTCTGAACCTTTGTGACGTTCTTCGCAGTCTTCATATTCAGATGTTCTACGACTTTTCACCCCAGATTTAACTCCCGCTTTCATAGTGGCTTTGCAATAAACATAATAAAGTGTTGCCCATTGGTGCTTTCTTCGGTTCCTCCTCTTGGGTATTGACTGTCTCCCTTTCTTTTTCTCGACGCATTTTCTCGATCTGTTCTTTCTATTTCGCTTCTTTGTTTTCTCTTTCTCTGTTTTCTCTACGCTCTCTATCCCTCTGTCTGCTGCCATCGCCTGCTTAATGTACACTACTTTCTTGTCACTCGTAAAACTTGTGCACCTGTGGTCGTCTGGATCAGCATCGTCTTGCCTGCAGGTCACTAGCTTGTGTTCACAGGGGTTTCTGCACTCGAAAGTCGCCCTCTCTTCAAAAGCCTTGCCGCGGTCGAGTACTCTCCCTTCCTGCATGACATTGTCAATTGCTCTGCTCTCAACACACACCCTATGCAGCGTTGTGCTATTCCCCCTCTCGTCAGTGTCCTTTTGAATCTTCGTTTCTGGGGACCGTTCGCCCTCATGAGCACGACCTTCTGGCACGTACCCTGCACTACTGAAAACAGACCCATCATTCCAGTGTTGTACCCCTTGCTCTCCAGTGGAATAGGACTCGGCGGCGCGGTCGTCGATAGCCTTATAGTGGCAACTATTCTGTTCACCTGTGCGAGGCCTCTCTTCAGTTATACTATTATTGCTCTGTATTATTTTGACTGCCTCTGGCATCTCTGTCTCCCTCCCCTGGAACTGTTCCCTCTTCTCATATGCTTGCCGAAGTGTCTCAAGTTCTAAAGATCGAGCGGCATGGACACGGTTCATTTCATCCTCAATTAGTTTGAGGCCCTGCTCTTTGCTAAGCTTTTTCTCGCGAACAGTAGCTAATATGCTGTCCCAATCCATCTCCTGACTGCCAAAATCCGTGACAGGGCCGGAAATGGCGGAATATCCTGGCAGGCTCGCCAAATTGTCACGAATTTCGGTAGACTAAAGACAGACAGGGACAAGTTTCTCGTTTAAGACAAACATTTATAATTGCAAAAGGAAACGGCAAACAACACAAAGCAAACAATTTACAAAACGAGTTAATTCCAGTAATTCCACAAAGTCCTCAGCTATCTTGATTTGATGAGTCCAAAATATTTACATTAAGTTCCTCGACGTGGCCACGTCACCTCGTCGTCGCAGCTTCCGACGACATGTCGTTGGGCCCGCGATGCGTCATAGACTCGACGTCGCTGTGTCCAATGTTCGGTCCACGGTTGGCCTAATTCGGGGGTCAGGACGGTGGGGCGACCGAGGCGCCTGGATCGCCCGGCCAACTCCGCTAGCCTGCGGATCGTAACCGCAGGGAATCCGGCAATCGGCGCCGTCAGCCTGTAGCTGCGGCTTCCGGTGGGGCGTTCACTCAGCTCGCGGGTCGTGGCCGCAGCAGCTGAAGAACAGCTTCCATTGGTTGCCGCTGTCTTCACGATCCACCCGTCCTGTTCGGCTTCCAGCTCCTTCTGCCCCTCGTCGTCCCAGAGCGTAGCTGGGCTGCTCTTTTCGGCTATGTGTTCCTTCTCCCGTTGGTCACGTAGCTGCGCGTGCACTTTTGTGCTTTTCTTCTGCTTTCATAATGTAGTCTTTTTATTCAGATGCTCTTATTTTATAACTTCTTTCTTCTTTATTTCTGCCACCGACTCCTCGTGTCTTCTTGATCTCTTTTTATCTTCTGCTTTTTCTTCTTCTTTCTTTCTCCCTTTATTGGCTCATGACAGACACTCCTCTGTGCCTCCGAGGTGGCACTGCAGGTGGTCTGCATGTCGGTTCCACACTGTGCCATCTGCCAGCTGCACCTCAGTGATGATGAACTTGTGGCTGCTCCGACGACTGCAGGCACCCACCTGGGTCCTGACCTGAAGTTTCTTGCCCAGACAGTGTCGCAAGCCTGGGGAACTGGTTCTCTTCTGGCTGCAGAATCGCTGCGCACCTTCTGCTGTAATTGTCGGAATTGCACCTTGCCGCGCAATCTGGCTTCAGCAAATCAAATGCTGCCTTCAGGCGTCGACCCATCAATAGTTCAGCCGGGGAACAACCGGTGAGGAGCATGGGGTGTGCTTCTGTATGCTAACAAGATTCTAGCAACTCTACACTCAAAATCCCAGGCTGCGTCTTCTTGAGCTTGTCCTTTACAGTTGTACGACCCTCTCAGCGGCCCCATTGGATGCGGGATGGTATGATGGGATCAAAATAGGACGCACCCTATTACGAGCCAAGAATGACTTCTAGGTTGCACTTGTGAAGGCAGGTCCATTGTCGCTCACTATGACATCTGGTAATCCATGGCTAGCGAAGATGTTGCGGAGGCATGCAATTGTCGCCTCCATCGACGGTGACGCCACTCGGACCACTTCCACCCATTTAGAGTATGCATCCACGAGTAATAAGAAGTACACACCTTGAACGGCCCACCAAAATCGGCGCGTAGACGAGACCACGCTCACTCTGGGAATGGCCATGGCGTCTGCTGTATTGCCCTGGGAGCTTTCCGATGCACCTGGAAGACCGTGCACCTGCCCACCTTCGTAGCAATGTCTTCATCAATGCCTGGCCACCACACATGACTTCGGGCCACCAACTTCATTTTTTCAACTCCAGGATGGGTCTCATGCAAAAGGTCCAACACTGCCGCCCTTAGTGATACTGGAAAACCACCCGGTTCCCTTGAACACAGCCCTCCATCACCGAGAATTCCCTCCATTCGGTTTGCAAAAGGCCGCCACTCTTGCCCTGGTGGCAAGTGTTCTTCAGACCACAACGCCACACGCAAGGGCGCTAAAACACGGGTCCTGATCGGTTGTCGACTCCACTACAGCGGCTGAGAGACACTGGATATACACTTCCAACATGAACACATCCTGAATCCTGGAATCCCCCAGCGGTGCCCTAGCCGCGGCAGTCGACTCAAAGCTCTGCATTTCCCAAGCTCACTCCGGTCTGTAGCATAATCTGTAGTTGTAGCCGCTCAGTGTCAGAACCCACCTCAGCACTCTTGGTGAACTTTGAAGGGGTAGTGGCTCTCGTGGCCGAACAGTCCCAGTAACGGTTTGTGGTCGGTGAAAATTTCAAATGACCTTGCCCACACAAATTGGTGGAACTTTAGCACACCGAACACCACTGCCAGCGCCTCCTTATCCAATTTGCTATAGTTATTTTCAGCTGCTGTTAGTCGCCTTGATGCAAATGCCACAGGCTTCTCTCTCTGGGCTGCAGCCGATGTGCCAGTACAACTCCAATGCCATAAGGCGATGCATCACAACACAGTAATAGAGGTAACTTGGGGTCATAATAAACTAACACCTCTGCGATGTCAGTAACTGCTTGCTTTACGCAAATGCTGCTTCTTGTTTGGCCCCCCAGTGCCATGACGTGTCTTCCTTGAGCAAAACGTGCAATGGGTGCAGCACCGTTAACAAGTTCGGCAGAAATCTTCGGTAAAAATTGAGGATACCGACGTAGCTCTGCAACTCCCGTGTGTCAGATGGGGCCGGTGCTCTTACGATGGCCTTGACCTTCTCAGGTGCTGGGTGCAGGCCATGCTTATCGATGACATATCCCAGGTACTCCACTCTTGTTGCCTTGACACGCATTTTGGAGCTTCAACCTTAACCCTGCGCCACTCAGTTGCCGCAGCACTTCTTCCAGATTGTTACGGTGGCCCTTTTCGGAAACCCCAGACACAAGTATATCGTCAAAATACACGACAGTTTGGCAGCAACCGCGAAGCAGACTCTCCATTTCGCGCTGGAAAATTGCAGGTGCTGATGCCACTTCGAATGGCAGTCAGTTGTACTGAAAAAGTCCCTGCTGTGTGTTGATAGTCTCCAATTTCTTAGACTCCTCATCCAACTCCACTTGCTGGTATGCATCCCGAAGGTCCAACTTCGAGAACATCACGCCTCCCGCCAGCTGTGCCCAGATTTCTTCAACCCGTGGCACCGGGTACGTCTCGATATCTGCTGGCTGGTTTACCGTGACTTTGAATTCTCCGCACAATTGGATTTTCCCATCCTTCTTCAAAACTGGAACCAACGGTGCCGCCCATTCCGCAGTCCGCACTGGCCTGAGGATACCTTCTCGCTGCAACAGCTGTAGTTCCTGCGCCACCATGTGTCCTGCTGAGCAAATGGTACTGGTCTCGGCCTGAAGAAACGTGGTTTCACGTCCTCTAGCACTCTTATCTTGGCCTTCACTCTAGCAAAACAACCGAGACCTTCTGAAAACACATCAGGAAATCGGCTTATCAGGTCTTTCACGTCATCGACCGAGTGCACGTTCAAAAGACTGTCCAGTGGCATACCAAAAGCTTTCGCCCAGTTCCTCCCTAGCAGGGCCCGCGTGCCGCTCTTGACGACGAACAACGGTAGTAGAGCATGCTTCCTCCGAATTTGGCCAGCACTGTCGCTTTCCCCATGACCGCGGATTGATGGCCGAAGTAGCCTCTCAGCTTGAGATCGGAATTTTCCAGCGCCATCCCTGGAAACAGCCTCGTGAACTCCACCTCACCAATCACTGAGTAGACGGTCCCGTATCAACTTCCATGTGTAGCGACTGACCTTCCACGTGCACCGTGGCGCAAATAGGAGGCACCTTCGGCTCCAGAACATTCACAGTGTCAGACTGTGGAACAGCGGTATTCGCCAACCCGCACTCTAGTGACCACAAATTGCCAACGTCTGTCTCTCCAATTCTTTCGTCAGATGCCGTGTCTACTGGTTCCACGACCATCACCGCACGCCTAGGTTGAGATCTCGCCAGTCCGACTCCCTGTCGTCTATCTTTATATTCCATGCCCTGCAGACTTGTTCCAGTTTCTTGTCCACTTGTGCATTTCTGTGCTGCATGGCCTCTCATCTGACAACAAAAACACCGCAGATTCCGGAACCTGCACGACCGCTCGTGGTGCCCTCCACCGCAGCGATACCAATCACCGACAACCTCGCCAGTTCTCGACACTTGGTTAATAGCCACCCCGTCTACCTGGCCAGTCATTATTTTGGCGCCCGAAATGGCGGCTTCCATGCTGGTGATGATCTTGACAGCGTGGTCCAGTGTTAGCTCTCAGACTCTTCTAGCAGGTGCCGTCTCATTGCATCGTGTACGATTCGGTCCCTCAGGATGTTTTCTAATTCCCCCGAATGCACAAGGGTCCGCCAACTTGCGCAGCTCCGCAACAAAGTCCTTGACTGCTTTGCCATCCCTTTGTGTCCGGCAATGAAAATGATACCGCTGTACTATCACCGACGGCTTCGGTGCGTAATGATTTCTAAGCAGCTGCAAACTTTCTGTGAGCGGAACATCACTTGGTCGTCGAGGTGCCGGTAATTGTCGCAGCAACGAGTACGTCTGTCTTCCACACGAACTCAAGAACACCGCACGCTGCTTGTCAACCGAGATGCTGTTGGCGATGAAGTGTTGCTCCAGCACTTCCACGTACTCCTCCCATTCGTGTCCTTCCCCTGTAAATGGCTCCAACTTCGCCATAACGACTGGTTCCACTCACCGCTCGGCTCCAAAATTGATTATTCCTCATCGCCAGTTGTTATGATGAGAATAATGGTAGTTTATTGTATACGGTACGACAGCCAACATGGCAGCTTGCTCCTGCATAACTCCCGTGCCGAGTGCTGACTGTTAGCTCGGTGCGCCCCCTGGGAGTCCATCTGGTCTTTCAGTGGTGGCGCTAGTTTCCGTCACAACCATAGTGGTTCATAATGAACAAGAGGAATGCCGCAATGCTTCGTGCCTACTTGTACCTTTATAGCCTGACCTCCTTCCACAATGCTTCAGCATTTTACGGTGTCTAGAAGTAAGACCTGGAGACATGCCTCTGCCTTGGCTGGCACATTCATCTTTTGGCTGTAGTTTAGCTATCGCATTTTATACTTCAGTGATGTTTCGTCGTAGCAAATTCACGTGATGTGCCGAGTAGTTATCCAGGATCTCAGTTCGAAACCTCACAGAAAAAAGAAGGCTGCTCTGTGGTGTTGGGAGGATTGATGGTGTGCAAGCAATAAAAAGCAAGAAAATAAAAACATAAAGAAACAATGGTGGTTGGTCACGTAAACATGATTGCCTGTGTGACTGCATCACTGCGGAAGTGCATCTGCAAGGAAAAAAATAAAGATGGAAAAAGAGACTGAAACAAAGTGAGTGCTGTGTTGCACTGATTGGCATATCATGTGGCATGTGCCGTAGAGGCACCCTTCCCTCAACTTGTCGAGAGGCTGCCGTACTACGGCTCATTGTAACCGAAATGTATAACTGGTCTGTTGCAAGTCGATGGCTCTTTCATAGGTTCTTGCAAAACATTTTTGTTGTTGAGAAACTTGTTTGTAGTAGCCAAAAGTTTTGTTCCAAGTATGATTGTTATAAGTGGGCTCGACTAATAGGGCGTAGTCCTCTCAACTACAGTAGACTTTTTTAAATTTGACTCGGTTAATTCGATCCGTAGCAAATGTCCCGGCCGGCGCCCATACATTTCTGTGGGCCCAAACTTTTGTCATTTCAGTTCAAATTGGCCTTTCCTGACTCTGGAAATATTCTGCAAACTATGACTCTGGATGATATTCTGCAAACTGATATGCAGAATATCAAATGCATGTGGACCATACGGAGGACAACATGTTGTGGTTCTTCATAGACGGCAATAAAGTGCAGTCTGAGAGTTATGATGATGGACATTAAGTAAATAAATTTCCATTCTGTGAAGGTAAAGTTCGCTGGTTTCATGTTTTTCTTATTGCCAACATTGGAGGCATGCTACGTTTTTTTTTTTGCTAAAAAATCGGGTATGCATTCAATTTCCACTGTGTCTAGAAGCTCTGTTGTCATTCTTACATTAGTTTTCTACTTTGAACTCGTAAAAGGTGTGTGTGTGTTTGATTCGGGGATCTGTTAGAATCAGGCAATACTGCAAAGGAAATCAGAGGTTTGTTTCCACATTTTTTTTTTGTCTCTTGTTTAATTCGACCCACAGAATAATTGACCAAGTTTGTCGGTCCCATCAGGGTCGTATTAATGAAGTCGACTGTAGCATAATGCAAGATCTTGCTTTCCTTGGCATGCATTTTTAAAGAGAGAAATTGTGCTTAGCATGTGTTTTATTATTCTGATCCACAGGTCAAACTGTACCACAAGAACTTCTACCGTCCTGAGAACCTGTGTGTGATTGTAGCTGGCAGCGTGTCTCCCAAGAAGTACTCAAGGCTCTGGAGCCATTTGAGAAAAAGATCATTGCAAAGGTAGCCTGGCGAGGCAAACCTCACTGACATGGCAGCACATGTCGAAAGTGCTCTGTGAATGTTGCAGCTGCCTTCTGCAGACATTCTGATGGATGAGCTGGAATTTAAGAGGGACACTAATTGCTAGACAAATTGCAGAGATGTTAGCTAATTAAAAAAAAATTTACCTATAAACTTTGTAAATAATCAATGCATTTTGTAACATATTTTGAAGACTTTATTTCGCAAAACTGGTGCTCAGCACAGAATTTCTGCTTAGTGGAAAAGACTTCATTAATGCACAGTTTCAATTTCACAGTTCTGGTTTGTATAAGTTGTCATCTTAGGTAGAATGCATTGCCACCTCACTGAGGTAATAGCCACTTAGAAGCTGAATCAACTAAAAAAGAGTTCAGTAATGGCTAATTTCTGATGGTGGCAAGCAGTGATGCACATTGTGGTTGCAGGGCCAGAGGAAATCATTCACTCGACCATGGCAGAAACCAGTACACCCACCCTCACTGGACCTTTGGAGTTAACAGTACCATACCCAGTGATGATGACCACGGCCTTGTTTATGAGCTTTCAGAGGACCTCACTCAAAGTAAGTGAATGTTTATATGTTTGGCCTTTTGCATCATCAGTAGCAGTGTACAAACAATGAAAGACTGAACACCAGGAGTTCAGGGACTCTGCCATTATTGTTGTGCACAGAAGTCTTTGTGCACCAAGGTATTTGCTATAGCCAACATGATATGTGTGATGCTGTGGTTGGTGTGCGGCTGCAGCTGTTCTGCTGAGTGACAATGCATAGAACTTTGGAGTATGTTAAGTATATGCAGCCAACTTCTGTTAATTGACTCTTACGGGGCCGATGAAATTTGTAGATTTATCTGGCAGGTTGAATTAAACAAGAGGCAGAAAAAGTGGAAAAATACACCGCTGATTCATTTGGCAGTATTTGCCTAGATTCTAACACGTCCCTGAATCGAACACGCACCGCTTCTTATGGGTTCAAGGTAAAAAACTAATGTATATATGACATTAAAGCTTCTAAACAAAGTGGAGATGGAACGTGCACCCGATTTTTTAGCAAGCAAAATATAGCAGGCGTCAAACTTTGGCAATAAGAAAACGACAAAACCAGCCAACTTTACTTTCACGAAAGGAAAATTATTTACTTAATGTCCATCGTGATAACTCTCCGACTGCCCTTTATCGCTGTCCATGAAGGATATATTCGTCCTCCGTACGGTCCATAGTGCGATTGATGTTCTTCATTTATAAACAGCTCCGCAACAATTGCAAACGGATTGTGGCCCACGCCTAGACTAACCACTTTGCCATTTCGCCCTGCTACGCATGTAATTTCCGAAATGCCAAGAACACGTGATGCGACTTGTTGCTGCTCACTTAAATGTAAAATAACTTATTAATTGAATGCGCTTTCATAATCAAACTAAAAGCGGTGCGTTGTCATCATGCTATGCAAGAACTGGTTGTGTCGCCATCCATAGTCGCCATGCAATGATGCTGGCTGGACTGGCTCTGGCGTTAGGCTGTTGCAAACTGCATTTGCAACAGCCTACCGTCGTATCAGATTGCATTTCCCAAGCTATTTCTGAATGAATTTTCTTGGGTAGAAATGTGCACAGTAGAATTCGTCAAGTACTGTACAGTAGAATCTCGTTAATTCGAACTCCAAGGAGACAGGAAATTTATTTGAATAAAATGGAGTCTGTACTAAGGAGAGCCCCTTTAAAAATAGCACCCCATCAGTTGTGCAGTACAGTGAGCAAAATCAAAATTATCACTAGGCTTGCATTGAAAAGGTATTACAGTAGAACCCCTCTGATACGTTTTTCACGGGACCGTAAAAAAGATTAACACGTAGGAGCCGCGAAACTCAAGAGCCGAGAAACAGGAAAAATTGAGAAATGGGAGTAGTGTTGAACTGCACACAATATTTTAATTCTTACATGTAAAAAAAAAGCCGTAGTTTTCCCAAAAGCTGAAGCATCGATTCCGTTAGCAAATTAGTAGACAGCTATACAAAGTAAGGATAGTAGTTTTATCGTCGGTAAACTTGTAAACATTCGCTTATTAGCTATATTAACAAGCATGGTGTCAGCGCCCGCAGGCGAACATGAACACATTACACTCGATGAGCGCGGACACGCGCTGTCAAACGGCGTGAGGAAGCGCCACTGCAGCAGTGAGAGAAGTGACCTTCGTGCTGTTTCTATCGCTTCAACGCAAAGTGAGCGCCGATAACACACAGCACGCACAAAGCTACGAGCCACCGACGCACCTACACTGCCTAGACTCTGCCCCCAAAGCAGATCGCTTTCAAGATACGGCCTGCGCGACCGTGCGCCACCGTGCAGTACGCAGTTGATGCCAGAGTACAACCAAGAAGGTTTAGTACAACGCCGCCCGCTATCCCTCCCCCCTCGCACCATTGCCGGTGCCTCAAGCGCAACAGAAGGCGCATTTCCTCCCTGCTTTTCTTTCTTTTGCGTGCGAGATTTAGACGCGGTTGTCGGCTCCCCTCCCACGCTTTCACTCGCACATACAGCATACGGTGCGCGGCGACGGCGTTATCGCCCTTGGACTTTGTATGGAACATCTTTGAGCCAAAAATAATTTTAGGGCCTCAACGTGTCATAGACACCATCATTAGATAGCAAATACGGATCTCGAGGGCCATACTTTTGCTGGCGAAAATCGAAAAACGTCATAGGTGTCGCCCCCGGCACCTTGGACGGCCAATGTCATCATCAAGCCACCAAGCCAAGACATGAAAAGTAAAAATGGCTGCTCGGGCCGGCGCGGGGTTGCAGTTCGCAATGTATGATGCGGGAATGGTCCCACAGTTGCGACGCAACAGCGGGGTTACCAATGCATTGGGTTCTATGGGAGCTGTGCCGGGAACGGCCGAAAATGACGTAACAGACGGGAAAACGCAGCACTCAGGAATGTAACAGCGGGGTTCTACTGTATCGTCCCTACATCTGCGCACAATGACATGTGCCGGAAGAAGCCTAGGTTCCGTATAAAGTCCAAGTACGATAATATTGCGCATCATGCCATGTTTGCTGTGGGTGCGAGGGTGAGCCGAGAAGGACGGTGGCTTGATTTGCGCCGTCCTCCTGCGTGCCCAATGTTGGAGATGCCGTGATCGAGCGCGCTCTAGGAGGGAGGTGTAGGTGAGTGTGCGGTTATGTGATGTCAAGCACTCAGAGGGGGGGGGGGGGCTTAGGTGAGCGTTCAGGAACGTGGATGAATCACTGCCTGGGGCTACTTATCACTCCTTTAATCCAGATGGGAAGGAGGGCGCATTCCGGTGCGGTCTTGGCTCCCTGCACGTATTTTCTCTCGCCATTTTTATGGCATGCTACATGGGAGCGAGAAATTTTGTTGGAAATAACCGTTCCCATCATTTTGGAGTTCAAATTTGCAGGAATTTTTCGCTATTCAAATACATATGCCTTTGCCTGACCACAGACTTCGAACTAGTCGTCAATTCGAATGAAAACATTTTAAATTATCGTGATTTCACTGTAATAATTCATTGTGAGGTATGATTTAGCTTTAAGATCTTCCTGGGGGCAATCCGAAAATAGCATTTTCGACGTGAGATGCGTTGCTGCAACACATTCACTGTAGCCTAAGCTGCCAAGAACCGCTGCTGCTACTGGCCCTGCAGTCACCATTGTGGTTGCAAGGCATGCGTGTGCCAGCCGTTCATTATCCAGTGAGGTTATTTCAGGTTGAAATAATGTTTCGATCTCGTAAATGTATGGGTGGCCAGCCAGGACATTCAGTCATGGTTGTTACCAAAGCATGATTAACAGGCTAAATAACGGAATGTACTGTACCTGACAATAAGAAGCAAGGTAATAAAGTGAATTTAGATTTGTGGGCTCTGTTTGCTCTGGTCAATTAGTCTGGTCAGTTTTTTGGATAACTTCATTATGAGGTGCCTAATTGAATCTTTAAAAAACGCTGTTTTTTAATCTTTCCAGGCTGTGAAGACATTGCAGCATTGTTGGTTATGCAAGACTACCTTACAGACACATCAGTCTCTCCTCTACAGAAATGTTTGTTGAGACAGAAGATCCATACTGCAGCATGGTATGTGCCAAACATATACTCTCTGCTCACATGGTTTGCCTAGTATGCGAGTACTCAAAGTTTTGAATAGGAATCGAATATTATAATTTTAGTATTTGTTCACTTAGATGTTTTTACCAAGCTTAAGAGTGGTGGCCCCTTAAAAAGTCACACAGCGTTATTTACAAAACCCTTTACAATGATTGCCCTGCGACTTATGTAGTGGAGACAAAAACCTTTCCGAAGGATTGTGGCACCATAGAAACAAACTCCATCGCATGAACAGCCAGCGCAGTGTGGTGGCCAAACACTAGACACTGTGAGGCACTGGACTACAGGGTTAAAATTGGTGGGCCATCGTTCTTGTGACTGAGAGGAACGAGAGGAACTTGCGGAAGAGCTCTAGTACCTTGAGTTGTGGCATGTTCAGGCCACCGTCAGGACAATCGCGTTGTCCCCAACCTTACATGCAGGGCGCATGCAAGGTTGCCTCAAGAAGGAACCACTTCCAGGGTCACAAGCGAGATCTACAAAAAGCTGCTGTGGCTTCCAGAAGTCACCCCTGACGAAGGAGTCAGAAGTCTGACTCCTAAATTTAGGTTAAATATAAGCAACCTACTTAGTTGGTATTTATTTAATTTGTCTAATTTCAAGTACTATTCTCCAACCAGATTGATTTTACTTGAATGTTCACCTTCGATACTTCCTCTAGCAACTCGCATCAAATTAACTGCAGCACAAAGGCACTTTTTTGGCTGTATCACATTCTCTGATTTCTCATGCCATCACATGAACCCATATTCTGTCACTTCTGCTAAATACAAAACAATTTTCTTTGTCTCTTAAAGCATCCCTCACCAGGTCCCATTGAAAATTTTTTTAACACTGGAAGTTGTAAGGCGTCGTCTGGGGAGGATTTAGCCACAGTAATTTTTCATATTGGTTCTTATGAAAGGGGATAATAGAAATTGAAAATTGGCGTTGACATGCCACCAGAAGGCAAGCTTCACTGCCAACGGAGACACTCTTCCTGTTTGCCTCTACTAGTGTCTGCAAGCTACAATCCTTCCCTGCCCTTTCCTGTATCGGAGCTGAGGGACTGCATCACGTTTGTGTCACAAGCTCCGCCTCCTTTTTTTATGTATTCTCTTCCTTTCTTGTGGCACGGCGCACTTCCAGGGCGGTGTTGCGCTCTCTGCATTGGATGATTTACCGAAGGCCATGCTGGAATAGATATGTTGCAGACAAGCGCATCTTGCGTAGATGCATTTATGCGGTGTGACCTTGACTGTCCCACTTAAAGTGGGGTGCTCCCAAAAGGAAGGGTGCGCAGTCATTTGTTTATAATTTCAATTGTTTCACATGATTTACTTCCGCGCTTGTCTGTTTCCAATTCCCAAAGCTGGTGAGGGGTCCTTTTTTGCTAAATGAAATGTTGGAAAGTACCCTATGCAAGCTTGAGTTGTATTGAGACTATGACTTAAGTTCCACTGTAAATGCTCATTATGTGGTGACTTTACACTGGGCATGCTTGCAAGCAGGCATAGTTGAATATTTCTGATTGCATAACTGTGCTCCCTATCATGTGTCCAGAGTGACTTCAAGTGATGCTTCTTTTGCATTATTCATTGGCTTGTTTCTGGTCTTATTTGCTGTTTTCTCCTTTCTTCTTACTTATGAAAACTTGTTGCATGCACTCTGTCTATGCCCATAACCGCAAGGAAGCAGCAGGCTTGTATATTGATCAAATGTGTATGTGCACACAGATGCACTTGCAAGTGGATCAGTCTATGCCCATGTGCTTTGAACAGGGGCTGTATGAACATCTGCGCCAATTGCGCCAAAGTACTGCATTTGCTACTTGCTGCACCACGCTGTGTCAGAAACGTAAAGATTAGAGTTGGGCAAATAAGAAATTTTTCAAATGCAGATTGAATACGAATACTAAGTATTGAATATTGAATAGTCAGATGCAGACACATATGTTTACAACAGGAATATTTCTTTCGGATAATTAGGTACCATGCCTGTACTGACTGTGCAAAAAAGACGGCTAACTATCAGAAAGGATGAGTCTATGTAGAAGATCATAAATTTTTATTAAAAATCTGCACGAATAGCCTCTCAACATTTTAAAGCCTTGTTGCAAACAATCTTTCCAAGAATTAATTGCTGCTGTATGACTAGCTTTCCAAAAACACTAAATAAATGGTTGGCAAAAGTAGATCAGAAGTTGTGGAAAAAGAAAAAAAAAAAAAGCTTCGTAAGGACTTGTGTGTCATAGATATGTAAAAAGGCCTGTTGCAAGGAAAATATGTGTAAAATATACAACTGCTCTATGACTAGACTGGCAAAAAGACTAAATGACAGGCTACAAGCAAAAATCGCAAGTTGTCATGCAGGCTTCCGCCGCGAAACTGTAAACATAGCTTGCATTACCCATTTTGTTTCTGCATTGCTTCTAACACTTTTGTCATTGTTTCACTTCTGATAATTTATGATACTTTGTATAGCAGACAGAGAACAGTATCCAGACTTTAACCGTTGGTTGTTGCGAAATATTTGGTTAGCTTGGAATACTCAAAATACGAAATAGTTCATTTTTGAAATAATAGTTAGTGTGTAATATCCTATTAGCATTCAAGACTTCCAATATTCGCTTGCCCCTGGAAAAAATTTAAAACCTGCTTGTGCACTTCACCACACACCTCCTGTGACCTAACCAACATGGCGCACCTCAGGCTAGAATCGTAATTTGAGTGTGATCATGCGGGTTGGTAACATCATTTCTGCCGCCGTCTGTTTTCCGCACTGTCCAAGCTTTCAAACACGTGTCTCAGCTTCAACAGTGCTTCTAGTGGAAATGTGGCCATCTTGGTTAGGGCAAGTTAGCTGTGTGGGAAAAAACCTGTTTGCGGAATTTTGCATATCGTCTATTGTGCACAAGCTGATATCGTCTATGTGCAAGTTGGTTATCGGAACAACTAGACAGTTTTTAAAAACACTGCAGGAGTTAATACAAAAGAAAGGACTAGTGTAAAAATTTGCATCACAATGCATCACAATTTGCAACATCATTTCTGCCGCCGTCTGTTTTCCGCACTGTCCAAGCTTTCAAAACACGTGTCTCAGCTTCAACAGTGCTTCTAGTGGAAATGTGGCCATCTTGGTTAGGGCAAGTTAGCTGTGTGGGAAAAAACCTGTTTGCGGAATTTTGCATATGATTATCGTCTATTGTGCACAAGCTGATATCGTCTATGTGCACAAGTTGGTTATCGGACAACACTAGACAGTTTTTAAAAACACTGCAGAAGTTAATACAAAAGAAAGGACTAGTGTAAAATTTGCAATTACTTCATTAAGCTGCTCCTAGTTTGCAATTTACAGCTCTGAAAATGACTTCTTTTTCCTCATTGCTACTCTGAAAGTTGCTCGTTGCTCCAAAAGCTGTTTCAGCAGTCCCCCCCTGCTTGCCTTTTCCAGGTAAAAGCAAGTTTTATTGAAATAAAGAAAGCTGCTTTTTTTTGGCTTTGAGAACGTGACCAAAGGAAAACTCAGAATGATCAAGAGCACGTAAGTGATTTTTTTAATATGTGTGTATTTATTTATATATGTGTTGTACAGTATATATACTGGGGAAGGACTCTAGCTGACCAATCTTTTTGGATGATAGTCTTTTTTGAGGAAGTGTGTTTGTATTGTTGAAATATTTGGAAACTGGTTGGCAACTGAAAATTAATGTGCAACAACAGCATGTTATGCCCTGTGTAGGGTTTTGGTCCAAACATGAATGTACTATATAGTGCTAGTTGAAATTTGTAGGACTGATAAGGGAACTACAGTGCCTTTTTTTATTTATATTGTCATCATTCATGATATTGGCACAGACTTGGATGCATTGCTATATTGGGCTGCACCATGCCCAGTGACTGGCCACAGTTCCAGCACATTATTTCTGATAAGCTGCCACTGGTTCTACTGCCGCTATGATCATCCACTAATTCAGTCACCAATTGAAGGGTTTGACAGGGTGGTATGCTGACAGCTAGCATGCTGACTGTCATACAACTGCTGGCTTACATAGCATGAATTCAATTTCTGGATAAATTTCTTAGATCTTGCTACTGCAGAAGATCAAAGCTCATCTGTTTGGTGTTGATTAAACCAAACTTGCTTCTTTGCTAAGCTCAATGTGGCCAAGTGGTGCCTGGAAGGCCAACAAATTAGGTTACCACGTGGAATACGGTTGTATCTGTCATTTACAAAAGTTATATTCATAGCATGGTGCCCATGGATTTTATCCGAAAAATCAAACCAACCATCCTATGGCCTATAAATTTGCAGTTGCTGTTATATGTTGGCACTATGGAGCAAGTTGTAGTGCCGCAACAAAGTGTGAATGATGGAGCAAGTCCAAAAATTAGATAGGTTATATAACTTATTACAACTAAAACAGGCTCTTAGATTCATGTAAATGGGGTATTTGATTTTGTTGTTCATTCAGCCTGGGATTATCTGCATCAACTGACACCTTTGGAATGAAAATAATAAGGGCTTGTGTTAACATCCTCACTTTATCTAACTTTAAAAGATAACACCACTGCAGTTTTTTGTCAGCACTTCTATTGTGTAGATCCTGCTAGAGAAATTAGTCAATCATCTATGGCCTATTTTTTTAATGCATACTTTATTATAACATTCAGTACAACTTCCACATTGTTATTGTCGCCTTTCATTTTACCTTTCCATTTCAGTTTGATCAAGGCTTTGTCCGATATTGCTAATGGCGCTACTCCTCTGGACATGGAAAGAATGGCTGTTGTAATTCAGAGGCGACGTCTCCGGATACTGAATCAGGTTTTGTATATTATCTAGTGCTGTTGCACACATTGCATCAGGGGGAATGGTCCATAGGACAAATAGTATCTTGAAACTGATGCTTGTCTTGGTATTCCTACTACTACAGTCGCACCCATTGCAAGGGAACTGCATGCAGCATACTTTTGGACATAACAGACCATTCTTTTCACTTAGTTTGGTCTACCTATATTATCAATGCAGCAAATTATGCTTTTAATGGGCTTGGCCATAATGGACTGTCGGGTACAATGGACAAATGTTTTGGCAAATTTTGTCTAGATGGTGTAAATTCAACATACTTTGCTGCAGCGATGCGTACATGCGACAGTGCACTGCACGCAACTATTTCTGGCCACTCTTGGAATGTGCAAAAATGCACTTTTTTAAGGAACTGATTTACTAGTGGCAAGCTTTCCTCTACGGCGTGCCGTGCAGTGCCCAAAAAGTTTTAGAGTCGATGATTGCAAGCGGTTCACCACTGCCTGCTGCTGTCCGCTCAGTGCTGAGGGTGCCACTAGACCTAACCAGCTTAGCTTTGAAGCCGTAGCGTACGGTGCAGAAACAACCACCGAAGATCGCAAAATGCATGATTTTGATAGCACTTTATTTCTCATCACATCAATTCGCTCAAAAAAGAGATAGCTGCTACTATTCACGGTGTTCAGACTGTGAAGCGTGTGATGAAGTGAGCCGTCTGTTAATAGCAGCACACGTAAGATATGCCAATATGTTGTTTCAAGTTGTGCAGGTTAGTACAGTGGAATCTCGATGATACGAATCTCACGGGGTCACGAAAAATATTCGTATTAGCCGAAATTCGTATCATCGAAACACAATTAAAACTAGCTAAATTAAGGGGGGACACGGGGATCAGATCGCGAAAATCGCGAGAAAATAGATTTTTGAAAACCACCGTTTGGGTGTCTGCAACGCCTAATATACCTGCATCAAAATGGTTTGGCTGAAAACCACTGAAAGTGCCCGAAAAAGTTTAATTCGTCAGTGCGCAGGGCGAGAAAACAGCTTTAAATCGCGCAAAATCACCGCAGTTCACGGAGCCATATCTCATATTTCCCGCTACCGAGCGCCGCCATCTTGGTATCGTTCGAAAGCTCAAAGTTTCGCCGTTCCGCTTCTCAATTCGTCCGTCGTCGACAACTTGTAACAAACGCACAAACGTCAAAGAAGTGCGGGTCTGCGATAGGTAGTCACATGGGCCCCTCTGATAAAAGCGGGCCTCCGATTGGCTGCCGTGCTGAAAGGCGTCTCTCCATTGGTTGTTGCTGTGGCAGGGGCAAGATGGCAACCGCAGTTGTCTGCTTCGTAAACCACGCCGCGTCTTCACTTGACACACAGAATTCGGATTACTGAGAACTCCCAGGTTAGTGATGGATCGTCACTCGTTGGCGAATAAACTTTGGACGAAGCCTTCGGAATACGGAAGCGCTCCTACGGCAAGAAAAATACGGCGATTAGCGGGAGAAGCGGAGGAGCACCCGACTGAACGAGCACAACCTTGCACCGTGGATTACGTGCCACGCTATCTTGCACCGTGTGACTCCAGCAGCGAAACCCACAATCGCCCTGTGCCATTGGCACCGATAACGCAGCCCGGAGGACGCGCCAACGGAGGCTCCCGCGCCTCAGCGTACGGCCGCGCGAATCAGCTGAGATCGTATCTTGGTAGACATAGCTCGCTGCGACTAGGCAAAATGGCGCAAAAAAGAACGCGGCCCGAAGCCACTCCACTCCGCCCGATGGCGTTGGAAAAGGAGGAAAAGCACAAAAGCAACAAAATCGCCACCGCTTCGAACTCTTCGCGCCCATTCGCGGCCTCCGCGCTGTCCGGTCGCGTCCGCGCCTCCGCACCAAAAGAGAAAGGGAGAAAGCGCAAGACTGTGCGCTGTTCTCTTTCGCGGCCGTCGGTGGGAGGCATTTATTCGTATCAACCGACGCGGGTCGAAAATCGATTCGTAACAACCGTTTTCTAGCACGTTGCAAAGTAATGGGGCTCGGCCGGGACCGCAGAAAAATTTGTATCATCCGGAAATTCGTATTAGCCGTGATCGTATCATTGAGGTTCCACTGTACTATTTAGTGGATAGTTCTGCAGTGTTTCCACTAAGTACATACAGTCTAACCCACTTATAACGATACCGGTTATAACAATATACAGTGCAGACCACTTATAACGTAACCGCTTTTAGCGCGGGACCGGTTATAGCGTGGGTTTTTTTGACCACTGATATATCTCCCATAGAACTCAATGTATAGGTGGACCTTTTATAGCGTAGGCGCGCGAAGCAGAATATCGGTTATAGAGCACGACCTTTTCTAAGAGGCGTTGGGCACAGCCCACACGGCCGCACCCGCGTCGTTGCCGGGCGCGCAAACGCGGAGGAGTGCGAGTGCGAGCGCGGCGCGCGCGTGGAGACCAGCGGCGAAAAGCGAAACAAAAAGTCGCAGTTTCCCCCAAAAGGCAAAGCATCAATTGCAATACCAAATTTACTAGTAGAGTATATGGAGTAAGGATAGTAGTTTTATCGCCTGCATAAACTTGGACACATCCGCTTACTAACTGAATTACAAGCATGGTGTCAGCGCGCACCAACATTACTAGACTAGCTTGCGCGTACAAGCAAACATGAATAGATCGCACTCGATGACCGCAGACAAGCACTGTAAAAACGCTGACGTGAGCAAACGCGGCAGGAGCTGCGACCGAAGGTTCATGTGGTCTATCATTTCAATGGAAACTGAGCAGCGAAAGCACAGTGGATACAAAGGTCAGAGCCTTGTGGAGGTCGCTTTCAAGATACGGTGCGCGCAGCCCTCAGCTGTGCAAAGTACTAGTACGCAGTGGCTTGCCGAGTAAAAGCCGCCCCCCTCCCTACCGCGCTGCCTTCGTGCTTTCCTCATGTAGTGTGGGAGCTTGAGTCGCCAGTTCCCCTCGCGCTCGGTCGCAAGATACGCATTGAGTGCCGCAGCTAAATTGTTGTTTCCCCTCCCTCCCTCCCATCCCCCCACGGCCTTCCGCACGACGAGAGTCTTCGCGTTTGTTCTCCACCGTACGTTCGATCTCCGTAAAAACGCGCGTCTCTCGCGCGCTTTTATTTACACATATGGCATACAGCAGCATACAGCTTTCTTTTTTCGTTTTTGTTTTCAGGAGTGGGAGCGTGGGTGCGTGCGTGGAGACCAGCAGTGAAAAGCGAAACAAAAGGAGAAGAAGGGTGGGAGACTTTGGAGGAAGGAGGGCGCGTGTTTTAATCACTATAGCAGGGTGCACGGAGTCGGGGTAGAACTGTAGTGCACTCCATTTTTTTTTTTTTTTTCAGGAGTGGGAGCGTGCGCGTGGAGACCAGTCTCCAGACGAAAATAACAGCGTTCTTCCACTGCTGCCGCACTTGTCAGGAGAACTTGGTTTCTGTGCTGTGTTGTGATTGTGTTGCATTTGTGTGTGGGTGAAATATGTAATGAATTGTGTTTGAAAGGTGGGTTTGCCCGTTTGGCATAAGCAAAAGCTGAAAAAAGCATGCTTTGGTTATAACGCGGTACCGCTTATGACGCGGATTTTTACAATTCCCGCGACTTACGTTATAAGCAGTCTACACTGTACAGTGTAGACCGCTTATAACTTAAGTCGTCGGAGTCGCGAATATCCGCATTATAAGCGGTACCGCACTATAACCAAAGAAACAATTTTCAAGGCCCGCACATATGCAAAACATGTGCACCGAGCCGCCACGCGTATGCGACAGTCGAGGAATGCGGCTAGAACGTTTGCATTCAATTTACAGTCGAATCTCGTTAATTCGAACCAAATCACGCAGCGGCGCCTCCGACCGGCATTGCTCCGGCACCGCCATAGAGTAAAAGCTTAGGAGAGACCCCTCAAGGCTCAATGTCGCGCGCGAAAAAAAAAAAAAAAACGCGATGGAAATTTCACCTTCTATCAAATGGCAAGGTCGCCGATTCTGCGTTGCGCCAGAACATGCATACGTGCTGACATCTCAGCCACGCGTAGAAAATAGCAGTGAACCCTTCTTTCTCCTTTATGCTTCCTCTACTTTCTAGTTACGTGTTGACCTTGCACGCTACGGCTACGGCGCAGAGGGAAGCAGCGGCGCTGTCCCAGGCCGGCCAACGAAAGTGCCCATGCCGGCAAACGCCCGCTTCCCAATAACGGCACAAAACGAAACTTCAGGGAGCTGGCGCCGGGCCAGCTGGAGCGGCGGCAGGCGCGCACGGTGACAGTTGAAAGTGAGGGAGCTATGAGGAGGGCGAGGGGAGCCACCGAAGCAGCGGAGTTGCCGAGGCGAAATCCGCTTCCCTGCCGCCCTCCTCCCTCACATTCCACAGTCTCCGCGTGCGCCCTTTGCTGTGCTGTGAAGGGGGAGGGGAGCAGAGTCTCACCCCGATCACCCATACTCTCTGACGGGTGCAAATAAAGTGCTTTCTCTCTCTCTCTTTCTTCCTCGAATACTCCTTTTGGCGCCCGTTTGAGGGGAGCGTTCGCCGTCTCCGCTGACTTCCGTACTCCCAGGCAGCCGCACTGTAACCGGTATTTTGTTTCCCGCAGCTGCACTATAAGCGATACATGTATACATGGAGTGCTATGGGAAAATTAACGGAGTCTTGAAAGACCGCACTACATCCGGTCCTGCACTATAAGCGGTTACGTTATAAGTGGTCTATACTGTATTGGTTATAAAAATGAGAAGCAGCTGCACCGTCAACTGTTCCATGTTTTCTATAGTGAAATAACCCCTTACTACTATGCCCCCATGCCGCATTATCGGTTATAATGAAGTCTGGCTACTGAGCGTCCGCACCAAAAGGGAATGGAAACTCCTTGAAAAGAAAAAAAAATTGAGCCGTTGCACGCCGCTGAGGGCTGTTTTCTATCCGTCTCCGCATCGCCAGCCTCGCGCGCCTGTCCTGTTGCCCTTCCACCCCTCCGAACACGAATGGGCACCCATACTTGCACGCAACGCCACCCTCCAAAATACAAATGGACCACGCCAACTGCTTTGATAGCACTCGGCTGGCGGAGCGCCGCAAATGTGCGACGCAATAGAGCCAAAACGGCGTTAGCGTCCAATGAAACGAAGCGACGGAGTTCTCATCGCCATAGTCGTCAGTGAAAATTGTACTAGAATGACAGCAACACCGGAATGCTTCGTACCTATTTGTGCGTGTAAAACCTTTATTCTTGCGTTTACCGCTGTGCATAGCACTGCGTTGGCCGCGTGCCTTCATCACTGTATCATAGTCACCATCGATGATCGTGTCGATAGCGGCCGCGATTTCGTCCACAGCGGTTGCGGCAAACAGTGGTCTCGTTTTGACTCGGTACGAGGGTCGGCCGTGTGCCTTCATTAACTGAGTAGTCGCCATCCATGATCGTGTCGATAGCGACTGTTTCGTCCGAAGTTGCAGCAAACAGTAGTATCGTTTTGACTCGGTGCATGCGTCGGCCACGTGCCTTCAGAACAGCAAGTTCGCCGTTCATGATCGCGTCGACAGCGGCCGCGGTTGTGGCAAGCAATAGTTTCGTTTTTACTCAGTGCATAGATGTCAAGGATGAAGAGCACCGTCTACATCATGATGGGCGGCAACCTGGCGACCAGGCGAAAAATAATTGGAAGTTTAGCCGCTGCGAGGGCTAATCCGAGAATTGCAGCTTGCGCACTGCTTTTGTGCAAATAAGAAACAGGATCGAGTCTGCTGATTCACTGAGTAAATAAAAGCGTGTTGACGTAGAAAGCATTTGTTTGTTTTCTTGATCCCTCGATAATTCGACATTCAGTTAATTCGAACATTTTTTCGGTCCCGTGAAATCCGAAATAACTAGGTTTTACTATAGCAATGCCATTCTTGAATGCCGATAGCCGCGATTTGTTACACACAATTAGAGCGTGCAGGAAGCAGAGTTAAACAGTTAAACAAGTCAACACAATCAGCAGCCGGATGGAGGAAGTTGGTGGGGAGGGGCACTGGCCTCCCCGCCATTGCAATTTTCTCACAAGAGTTCTGCTATTCTATTTTTTTTTTCATGTAACCTGGTTATAACAATTATCGATTATAACAGTAGAATTTTCGTGGCACTTGAATATTGTTATAAGTAGGTTCGACTGTACTAACAAGGTTCACTATAGTGCATTCGGAATTCTCTGAAAAATCTTTCTAATGGTTGCTGTCTAATGGATCTTGAGGCGGGGTGCTAGGCCGATTCATACCTTGCATGCGCACTTTTGAATATCACAATAGCTACCTCAATGGCCATACAGGCAACATCAGCTCATTAAGGAGAGCAAATTACAAAGGCTTCAGACCACTGAGGCAAGTGTAGTTCTGGCAACATCGTCTTATAGAATTAAGACACCTGAAACAGCTAAAATCTCAAAATTCACCTTTTTCCCTAAGATTGTGTGTTCTTGTGCTGTTTCCATCCTTAATGCCATGTCAGCACAACTTGCCAAGGGTGTGTGAATGTTCGAAATTTCTGAGTAATATTTAAAATATTGCCCTATTTAATTTGGTATTTAATTTAATAGTCATTATCCGTCAATAAATATTCCTCTAGTGATTGCTGAATGTTTCAAATCGCCAACTGTGCACGATGAAGCATAAATTTGAAGCAAAAGGGAATAAATTTCATACCAGCGGCCATAGTAGGCATAAAACACGAAAAAGTTATGTAGTGTGGTGCACAAAAAGTGAGCAAAAATATTGCTCGGAGAGCAATATTTTTTCGTCTATATCTATATCATTCGCTTTCATCGAGTCCTGAGTATGTGAACAAACTGTTTATTTGCTCCTAATGCTCCGATGGTGCCTTTTATAAGCAATGCTTCATAACGTGTAATATAATGAATGAAGCTTGCTGTCATTTTGATATATAATGTGGAATTGTTGTATATTATAGTGGTGAAAATGGCTGTTCATTATTAGAAAAGTATTCAATACTCGAATCCCTTTTGGCACTATTCTATTCTATTCGTATTCGATTCAGTCTCGAAAATTACTATTTGCACATGCCTACAACTTGCAAGTCATCGCTGATTATGTTACTATGAAATGACATTTGTGCCTAGTCTTAGTTATACCTCAGTTTTACGCTTAGGTACTTTCACTAATTGAAATCCACGAGCTCCCACTGACTAACTCACGACAGAGCCAATACCGCTTGTGGATTTCGGTAACAGTGGTCATGGAAAGCCAATGTGTAATGGAGGTATTATTTTAGTGTTTTTTACTACTTACGGTTCCTTCTGACATGTGCAGGTTGAATCTGCACCGCACGAGAGTATCGCAAACACCGTCATTATGGACTTCCTCTATGGAGACACGCTCGAAGATGTGAGTGCTTCAGAATGTTTGAAGTGCACCTGTGCACATGAACGGAATATCCGAGAATAAATATCATCCTACTAAATAATTTGAGCATCCTACTAAATTTGATACTACTAAATTATCTTCTATAACGTTTTGGGGCTGATATGTTATTGCGATATATTTCTGTTTCAGCTGCGGAACAGGGTAACCAGATCCCCATATTCGTGGGCCTGCTGAAAAAAGATAAGCAGTTTTGGGTGAACCTTCTGAAAAAGCACATGGTTGACAACAAGGCCATCAGTGTAAGTTTAGTTTCTTTTGAACACAATAGAGAGTTTATACAAGGGCGATGCGTTGCATTAGCATTTTGCGCTCCAGTCTGCGCATGCACAGCAGATAAGTGGCATTGGGGCTCTTGCATGCGTGCGCTATTTTCAGAATTTAGTGTTGATTGCTAACACTTGTAAGGGGAGCTTTGCATGAGGTAACATGGCACCGCTTGCTTGGGATTTGTCAAAGCATCGTTCTGCACTGTTTGGCTCATTTGTTCCCAACTGATGCTTGTATTTGCTTTAGATTTGTGTCCTGATGCTTCAAGTATTACAGTCAATCCTCGATATAATGAGCACGAATGTAATGAATACCGGATATTAGTAAATATATAAAGTTTGTTTGGTCATACTTTATTCAATGAAGTATTCTGCTATAACGAAATCGAAAATGCTGGGTCTAACACAGTATCAGTTATAGCGATGCAAAATTTAGTTTGAACATGCGTCAATATATATATATATTCTGGTAACAAAAATGTCACATAAAGCTGCTGACCGATTTTTAGTCGCTTAATTTTTCATATTTACGCAATTCCTGCAGCACCACCACCTACTCTTAGCACCATTGTAATGGCAATAGTCGAAATTTTGGATGCTGCACGGTGATCGGGCATAAACAACGCGTGTGATGTCACAAACATGGCCACCATGAAAAAGTTGCTGCCATGTCGACTGGAACGAAACCGCAACGTTGGTTGTCGGACTCTTGATGAAGCAACGCTGGTTAGGCACGGCCTAAGCAATGCTTGTTATGGAGTGGAGAGTAACAATTCATCGCGGAAAGCTTGCTGCCAGGCATGAACCACGTGTGTGATGCCGCAAACATGGCAACCATGAACAAAGTTGCTGCCTTGTTGACTGGCACGAAACTACAACTTTGGTTGTCGACTCTTGAAGTGACGCTGCTTAGAAGCAGTTTGTCTGGCGGAGGGGCGGGTGACAAGATATCACGGAAAGCTCGCTACGAATATGTTTGCATCATAGACTTTATCGGCGAGTGAGCATTGAGAGTTGGTGCATAGGCTAAACTGATGCCCATAGTTGTGGAGTACGGACCATGTGTGGTCTCCTCCGTGTCAGAAAAGTCTGTCGGCAGCATGTGTGCTTTGCCCAGTAGCTTCACTTGGTTGGATCACAGTCCGCAAGCCAATGTTCCGATCCCACGCGCTAACATTGATCACATGGTTGCATATTCGCGGTGGTGTAGTGTGCATGTGTGTAACTTGTTCCCATGCTTTGTATAGGCCCAGCAACATGTCAACGAGTCATCAAAATCTGCATGACACCCTTAGCTGGCCCTACGGAGCCACCCCACTAGCATTGCTTCGCATATACCTGATTGCAATTTTTTTTTTCAACAATATCTGCATGTTGCTTATTACGAATACTGGATATAACGAATGTATTTTCGTGTCCGATGCGACTTTGTTATAACAAGGTTCAACTGTAGTGACAAGTGGGCACTGCTTTCAAGATCCGTTCTCGATTCTTGAAGCTGTAGGCTTAATATGAGAAACTTGACATGGCGTAAGCTTGATAAGTGGTACGCCTGGCGAGCTACCCCATCTTGGAGGCCATGGACTGCATATGTTTGCTTGTACTTAGTGTTTTTACATGTAGGTGGCACCGAAACTATTTGTGTTACCATTCTACTCGGTTCCACCGCTATTCTGAAAAGAGTTTTGCACTAAAGAGTGACATTTCTTCTAAACTTTGAATAGTCAGTTTTTGCACTTAACCTTTCATTTACTAGAATTGGTAAGCTCATGCTTATGTAAGTGAGCATTCATATGTCTACACAAGTTATAAAGTTTGCTTTTAGCATTGGGCCTATTTTTATCTAGGCATTTGCTCTGCAGGATACAGAAGATAAAGCTTCTGGGAGCCAACTGTAGGCTACACATAAACCTGTAGAGCTAGTTCCATTTTACACTGTACCATATTTAAACTGATTATTAGCTCTCAATGCCCAACCAGCTGTCCAAATTCTTCGAGATAGCGTGCACCCTATAATAAAATTGTAAAAATCTAGCAAAAATCCCAAGAAATCCAAATGTGTAAGACTGCAGCTCTTGACGTACCTTGGCAAGGGTTTAAATTCAGAATGCACATGCTTGGCTCATTGGCTGAAATTTTTTGAAGTCAAGAACTAATTAGACCATTCAATGGGTCTGGAACTCTAACCTGAGCTAAAGGGACCTTTAATTAGGCTGCCATGTTAGTAAGAAACATTCAACCAGAATTTTAATTGCATGAGCAATGTTCCAATGGTCTAGTACTCCGACTGGAGATGTACGACCAATTGTACAAACAAGCATTCCAATTGGGAGACCATTGGAAATTACTTTTCCAATGGGTCTCCAATTGAAATATGTAAAAAATCTTTTGGGTGCGATTACGACTTCTAACTCCGGTTGTATTTGAAGTACGAAAAATGTTTGTGGCAGGATTCGTAAGCTGATGGTCCTTAATAGTGAGGCCATTCTATGATTAGTTAGAAATATGTTTCAGGGCCCCTGTAAAACTATAAAACATTAAGGAAGCTGAATGCTTCTGTTACTTTCTTTCTCCCACTCAGCTTTTCCTGAATAAATTCTGTATCCAATGGCACAGACGGTTTTTCTTTGCAGTTGTGACGTGTGGAAGTCTTTTTGTCGAGTTAAAATTGTAAGTTCATTGTTGAAGAGATGCATATTAATGCAGACAATGCTAGGAAGGACACCTTAGTTTATTATGATTGCTCCAGTTTGGACCAGCATGAAAATTGCGGGAAATATAAAGGCTTCTTGCAGCTAAGGCTCACGAGAGCTTCTCAGGACGGACCTAATGAATGAGGGCACTTTGCATGCTTGCTCTTTTCTTTTTAAGTTCTCTTACAGGCCCAATCACACTCATTCTTGTCATGCAGGTGATTGGAGAGCCGAGCCCACATTTGCTGGGGAAGATGTCTTGCGGAGAGCCAGAGGATCCAGCGACAGCGAGAAACGCTTGGGATGACGGCCTCCAGAAGCGAGCCGAGGCTCTAGAAAAAGCCATTGAGGCTAATGAGGCAGGTCCTACCACCAAAATGCCTTGCCTTTGGTATCTTTGACTGGTCGTAGTGCCAGAATGCGGCCCCATGTTCAGCTGATTGAAAAGAGCACTTGCAATGTGTTTGGCTGGTTCCATCAACACGACCAGCTCCAGTCGAGAGCAATCGAAGGTGCTCCATTTGTTGGATTAATGATAATCTCCGATATCTGGCCAAGCTATGGTCACATGACCTTCACTTCCACAGGCGCTGCCATTATGTTCACAGTCATTGCCTTATTGCGTAACAATATGGCAGCGCCTAAGCAGCCCGCTTCGATCCAAATTTGCACTCGCTACTTGCTATCCATCATGACAGCAAAAAGAATGGGTTAATTCAGCCATCACTTAATCTCGTCTTATGTTGAGAACAAAGAATTAGCGACATTTTGTAGTTATTGTTGAAATCAGATGTTTGTTTTGACGCTGTTAGGCCTAAGATGCTACCGAGCTGCAAAACTGTTTGATTGCTATCTGCCAGGTTGCACCAGAGCATCTAGCATTGGTCTTGCATTGGCAAGACCAATGCTCTACAATTGTTCTACAAGTGTAATTTATCACTGCACTCGTTGACAATATGCCAAAATGTGGTTTTGTGACATATAGTGGTTCCACGGAGAGGTAGTGCATCCATATCACTGTGACATCCCACAAAGCTAAAACAATTTAATGGTGTTGCACTTCTTCAAACGCCATTGATGAGCAACAGCTTTTTGTGAGATCTCAAAATGTATGAAAGACTGTGCTGTAGTCGTGTGATGTACAGCAGAACCTCGATACAATCCTGTTTTGTACTATTTCTCGGCAGCAACGTTTGCGATGAGAATGCAAAAAATTACCCAATACAGCTACGCTTCTTTCTTAACGGTTAATAGGTTCATGGAAAACACCATAATTTGGCACTAACGTTCAGTATGCTGCCAAAGTGCGACGTTATGATACGTTTTCCGGCCTATTGATTCCCCTTGGAACAAGAAAAGGCGAGAAGCACGCGCAATTGAGAGCAGTAGTGCCCGCAACGGCTGCTTCCCCGCAGTACTCACCCGCCTATGTCACGTGAAAATTCCACTTAACTCGATTTCCTGTCCCAGTACCTGCAAGTCTCCTCGCGGGTCATTACACATCGTCGCACGTCACATTCACAGCCATTGCCACCAATCCTATTGCTATAAGCATCTTCACTTATTTGTTTCACAGAGCGTGTGGTATAGGAAGCATACCGCACGCTTTTAATAGGTGATAAGCCAATGCACCTCCATTTCCTGCTGCAGGCGCCATAAAGTGAGGGCATGCTTCGCTATGTCGGCATTGTGGAATTGTATTCTGGCGTTGCCCGCCCTTGATTTTATTTTGGCTTCCCATCGCCATCATGAAACTACAGTGCGCATCTAGGGCGTTGAGCCCCGCTAGTTCAATGCACATTGGCACTTTGTGCTGCAACACTCTCACTGAGTGGGCACGTCTGAACTTTCTGCCAAAATGCTCCGCCCAAAAAAGCTGCTGACCCAGGCCAATTCGAGGCGCACAAACGTAAGCTTGCTGAAGCCACGTAAATGAAAGTGCGTTCTCTGGTCGCTCGGCCCCACCAGATCAGCATGCATCGGCTTCTCGTGCTGAAACGATTCGTGCAACACTTCGCATTACATAAATGTAAA
Organism: Dermacentor silvarum; assembly: GCF_013339745.2. NCBI lineage: Eukaryota > Metazoa > Arthropoda > Arachnida > Ixodida > Ixodidae > Dermacentor > Dermacentor silvarum. The sequence goes on from NC_051154.1 coordinate 423,511,425, forward strand.
CTACAGTTGAGTCTGCCAAATTTTTTAGTGACTTTGGATTGTACGTTTCCTCGGTTAGTAATTTTTTGTTTCGTTTTTTTTTCCTCCAAAATGTAGGAACTAGGTTTTACTATATAGAAGTTGCTCATGCCTGCATTCCCTCTGCTGTCGCATTGCTCTGGAATGTTGAAGTGTGTTCGGCTGAGACGCTCTGCCTTGAGCTCCCACTGAAATCGGCTCTATAAGCTGCTATAATGCAGTGGACTATTGCAACCAGCCGAACCTACTTTAGCCAAGTTGCTGCATTTTATTTACACCAGGCAAAATATTTCAGCAGGAATGTACTGGTTAGAATAAATTATTAGCCCATTCTCATGTGCAGCCAGTTGAAGGGACACTAAAAAGCAAAACTGAATCAGCTTAGGCTGGTAAATGGTAGGTTCTTTCAAAACCCTGTCTAAGGCAGGTTAAGGTTGATTATTGCTGGAGAAGGTAAAGGCAAGGTTGATTATTGCTGGAGAAGGTAAAGGCATAACTTCCCTTTTTTTCTGAAATTTTGTGCTGAAACCTTGGCATTAGGACGTCAGCATGACGTCACTGATTTCAAAGGAATTCATATTTGTGCCAATTTGGCACAGCAAAAGTCTTTAAACTTGCTAGGTCAAGTCTTTGGTGCCTTTATGATTCAATGCAGTCCATCTTTAACTCTAAACGATGAATTGGACCAAAAGACGCACTCATAACCTGTGATGTCAAGGTGAGCTGGCACGGGAACCTCAGGCAGTGTCACCGCTCAATCTTTTGTGCTTGCGTCTTTTATCGTCCATCATGCCTTCTCTCATGATAGCAGCAGCCACGTTGATATTATAAAAGCGTTTATACTTGTAAAGCTTAGTTTAATATTCCTCAAGTATCCATTTACCCTCTATAGGTCCTAGCAGGAACCAAGGGCTGCCAATGGATATTTATTTTCACGTAGGGTTACTAATGCAAATAGCAATTTAAACCGCAGGAATTTTATTTTGCAAACACTAGGTAGTAGTTCTTGTCAGATTGCTTGGGAATACGTTTCTCCAAGCATATATTTGTTGTGAACGACAAGGCATGAACTAACTGTGCTTGGCAATTTGGTGCAGAAGAGCCACCAAAGGAATGATCTTAGCTGTCGAAGTTCCACCCGTGTCAACCATCAGCTTCCACAGTCTGTTGCGTGCTTGCAATGCTCATGGCGATAAGGGCATTATGTCCTTTGGCCTTCAAGGAATTCCCTTCCGGTTTGAACTGGACCATATCAAGACCAACTTTGTCTCGGTGGGTGCACATTACAGTATTTGCACAGTGCCAGCATGTAGATTTTATCGTTATGTTTATCGTTTGGTATTTAACTTGTGATTTTCTACTGCGTGCACATGGTGCCGATGCCACTGTCTCACCTTAAAGATATTGACCTTGCATGATCGATGAAAGAAATGTGATTTGCCAACAACCTCCCAAGCACAGAGTAATAACACACCACACAATCCACACAAAAAAGTGTATATACTGAGTATACTACAATGGCGTAATGACGTTCAGTTGCATATGTTTTATTCCATTTTTAGTTTGCATTTACCCTAGTAGCAAAAAAGTTTAATTCCATTAAGGCAATGTTTTTTTTTTTTTTTTCTCTTTTCTTGATGGTCTAAAACAGCACCAGCCATGACTGTTTAAGTAACGATTCCATTTGCAATAATTTCTATTTTACTGAGATTCTGCTTGAACTGTGCTTTCTCAGTGTAGGAAGCAGTAGCGGAGCAGTGGCTCGCATTCAGTGGTTGACAAACAATGATGCAATGCGCTGCCAAGTACTTACCATTGTTGACCTTAATTACATGCTCCTAACATAGAGCTGACCTCACGATGTCTGGATGCACACTCCCAATGCTTCACAGCTTATCTTTATTTGATATGATGGTGACCCCATTGGATGAAATGAAAGGTAGACCGTGAAACGTTTGGCAGTGTGCATTCTGATGTTGTGTGTAGTTCAAACAGCAGGAACCCATTCTTTATAATGTATGCAGCATACTTCTATAGCACTACTGTTTCAGGATCACCTGCAAGCTTATCGCTATCTCTAAACTTAAGAAGGACCAACAACCAGTATTGATTGTACATTTTTTTTAGTGATATGAAAAGCTTACCAGTCAGTGTCCACTACTCCAGTGGTAAGTAAGGCAGAGGATGTCTTGGAAGATCTTTTATCAGAATTGTATCTGTAGTCGCAATCGTGTTTATGCATTTCTATACTGGAAAGAGTGAGAGGTGAGCACGATAGCGAATGTCGCTGGCATTGGTGGAAGTATACGACAAGTGTGACCCTAGTCAATAGAAATTAATCTTTTCTTTATCAATCCGATGGTCATGCTATTCATGTTTCCTGAACTCTTGAATTATTCTGCAAAAATGGCTACATGCTTTCCTGGCTTTCTGTCCAGCTGCTTTGGTCATATACAATCCAAGCCGAGTTCTTTCTATGCAAGCCGAGTTTTCGAAACATCAAACAACGCTTCTACTACAGTAAACTATTTTTACACGTGATGCACAGTTCATCAGGTTGCCATTCAAAAGCATGTTGTCCCTTGAAAACCAAGCTAACTGGAGTGAGAATTTCAGCTCGAATGCACGATTACAACTTGTATCCATATTAACTAGCGTGCAAAACAGCGTAATGTGCTCTGCCATGCAGTGAGGGATGCCACAGTTCTGCCTATAAATAAAGACTGCGATTTTAAACGATATGTAATGGTGGCTGAATAACAGCCTAGTTATGTATAGTAATCTGTGGTCACATAGTGGGAATACAGCCCTAGTACCAAAGTTTTACTGCAAAGCATCACGACATACCATTTTCGTAACTTTTTGTGCCAATTTAAAGTTATAATTTTACTGTGAATAGCATGTTCGATTCTGTCACTATAAATCATGGCCTTTTCATTTCCACCTAAATCTGACGACACGTTTTGAGTGCTTGTCAGTCTCTTTAATGCACTGATATCCTACCTCAATACGTAGATTATGGTATGTTAGGGTGAAGATTGCCAGGTCTTGGCTACTAGTGGTTCCTGAGAATGTGTCATAATCTCAGTTCACAGGCGTTCTTTAATTTCAATACTGCTCAACTGAAGCTTAGACCAGCCATGGATCAAGCCCATGATATAAAACATGCTCAGCTGAATTTCATAGCATTTGTACCAGCAGGGCAGATAGCTTCAAGCAAGAATTATCTAACTTGTAGCACACAGATTAATGAACGTCTGTTTTAGAGCTTCTTTGTCCTGCTACTGGAGCCTATATTTTGCGACTAGGTGAGAATGTAAGTTTGTCAAAACCTTGTAACGCTTTCAGTGCAAGCCGAAGTGAAGCATCTTTGAATTTTTCAGTGGAGTTCCAGAAATTTTCTGTGTTCTTTTTTTTTTTCAGCTTACTGTCATGCTCACACAATGGTTCTCCCAGGACCTTCGCATGCACTACCACTTTTTCTAGAGCTGTTCATGAGCACGTCATAACAAAAACAGGTAACAGCATGTTGTCATCAGTAGGCGGTCGATCTAGAGCATCCAGATTTGTGGCTGTTCAGTAGATATTGGGACATTTAAATGGGCTGCACCCTGTAATTTGAAAACACTTTCTACATTATCGAGCTAGGTTAGGACAATGACACTCTCCCCCCTCTTCTGGTTTCGCTGGTAGGCACCTGTCATTACGTCCATCCCTTCCTGTTCCTCTGCACAGAAACCAGATGTGTGTGTCACCAGAATAGATGTCAACTACAGTTGAGTCTGTCAAATTTTTAGTGACTTCGATCGTACATTTTTCCAGTTGGAAATTTTTTTCTCACTTTTTTTTTCTACACGTATGAACGAGATTCTACTGCACTTATGCTGATTGTTCATGCTCCAGTAATATTATCATGTGGCAATAATAAAACTTATGTGCACCAGACTAGAGTGTCAAAATGAAGATTTTACAACGAAACTGTTCTGCAAACCCTGTGTCGTCGTCAGTTCACTAAAACCCACGTGACCTAGCAGGAGAGGAGGAGAAAGGGGAGGGGATTGACGTAAGTCACGCTGTGCAATACTTGCGTTGGAGGGGGAGAGCGTGAGGTGCGCCTACCAATGGCAGTGTACGAAAAAAGTAGGTCAACGGAGGAGTGGGTGTGAGAGGAGTTGGCGTTAGCGTTAGTTGTATATACGGAGCTTTGGTCAAGGACTCTTGTCGGGAGTTTATAGAAAAGTGTGAGGAACGCGCTAGGAATGCCATCGCCCGTACACACCTACGCGTCCATCCCCACAAGTAGCACCATTCACAGCTTCGCTGTTCGACCATCTTCACGGAGTGGAAGGGCAGGGGTTTTTAAGTTTCAGTTCCGCATAACTGTTCATCTCTGGTAAACCCTGGGCAGAAAAATAATGGCTCAGGCTGTTTGAACTTGTTTATGTTCTTATGCGTAACATAAGATAATTCAGGAAAAGCATAAATTTTTTGTGCAGAAACTACACGTGCTGCTGAGCTGTACACTAAAAAAAAGTACATGTGGTTTTCTATTGCAAGTTTAAAAAGAAATCACCATATGCAAAGCACACCTAAGAAGCAGCATGGTCAATTCTAACCACATTTACTTCAGTTTACATACCAGGGATCAAAAGAGACCAGCTAGCTAGGAAGTGCTTCTTTTATTCAGTGATCCCTAGGTCTCCCACCATGGGAGAGCTCTTTGATGGTCGCCAATTTCAGACGATCACCAGTGTGTTTACTAACAGCTGCCTCCCAATGAGCCACATTGAAAACTGCAATAAAATGCCGCCACATCTAAAATGACCGCAAGTCTGCATGCATTTACAAATGAGGTAGCATGTTGAGCCACAAGTGCAGGCAATGCATAGATGAATGCTCTAGAAGTTGGCCAACCTGAACCGAAACCGATTTTTAATGTGAAGCATTCTCTCTTGAGTCACACCGGTTTTTGGGGTCTATCTCGGTATCTCGTCATTTTGTGGTCCTGACAGCCACTGCCACCTGCAGCTCAAAAAGGGAAGTAGCTGAGCTTCAGTTGGGCTGCAACAAGGGGGACGAAGGAGAACCGCCAAGGGGCACGTTGAGTGTGAGATCATTGCGCACATGCGACGTGTTCTGCGAGCATCTCCTTTTCCAACACCGTGTTTGGCTGCTATTGTATTACCTGAGCAAGAGATGCGAATGAGCGTCACTAGCTGAGGCTGGTTGGCGGCAGCTGGGATGACAAAGGAGAACCCGCCAACGCATTCAGTGTGAATTCATCACACACATGCGACATGCTCCACTCATTCGCCAAGCACATGTCTATCAATCCCCACCAGCTCGACGAGTGTTCAAGGTGCAACGATTCGCACAATGGTTCGCATTACATAGATGTCAGCTACAGTTAACACTGGCAATTTTTTTTTGTTTTCAGTCTCATTCTGAGTGAAAAAAATCGTAACAATCTGATTCAGTTCAGGCTTGCGCAACAAATTATTTTTTCTATTCTCGGTCGTTTCGGTTTCTACCAGCCAACTGTTCAAAACTCAAAATTTACTCTCCAAGCTGCTCCAAAAAACTTTGGAGTTCTTTTGGAGCAGTCCCAATCTGTATTAAACTTTTTGGTATTTGTTTTCAGAGAACTGTGCACCATATTCTGAAAATAAACATTTCAAGAAAGGAGTACGCTTGTAATAAGCAAGTACTAATAGGCCTAAGATTTTGTTCAATTTTCAATTACATTTTTTTTTACACAGGGTATTAAGCCCACTAACTTCCTGAGGTTCACACGTGGCCACGTCAAAGTCTTCAAAGTCAGACCACGTAGGCGATGTTGCATCGATCACATGAGAGTTGTCTTCCTTCTTTATCATAAAACTTGCATGGCACACCTCACCAAGGTCTCTGCTGCGTGTGGCACACGAAGGTGGTGCAATGTATCATGCGGTCCTCGTGATAAAAACCGTATGTGCACATGGCACAGTATAGTTATTGGCTTATCGACCTCAACGGTTTTTTATGCCTTTTTTGTGACGAGGCAGAAGTCGACAGTGGGAAGACGAACATGCACGATTTTGCAGAAAAAAATGCGCTATGCGAGTTGGTAGTCATGTGCTTGTTATGTTACATTTTTACAGTATTCATTTTTGATATGTGTTTTAAGCCGTTGCGATTATGCCACATCATGCAAATAAATTATGGAGAAACATGATTTTTGACATGACCATTGTGGAGTTTTCAACACTACTTCTGGCAGCTTCCTGCAGCATAGCGTTTATGCATTACTTAGTATCTGTAGTGTACGTAAGAGGCAATATCTCTAAAAACTGTGTTTTCTTAAATTTAATCTTGTGTTTGAGCCATAGCTTACCTGATTATGTCATATTTATGTTATTTTTCTTTTGCTGATATAAGTTATTCTAGCTTTGCGATGTAATGTGCGGTTAATTAGCCATACCAAGTATGCAGTGCTGCGAAGGTGCATTGAGTGACCTGCATACGGCCACCTGTCTGTGCAGGCCGCTTGAACCACACGACGTCATCAACCAACTGGAGGCAGACACCATCCACATCGTCCACTGGATTGGGCCTTGAGTGCAGCGCCGCTTCTTTGCCGCTCCCATGCCCAGTGCCTCCCTCTGCCTTTTGGTATGTTGTTACATCCACCACGCTTTGGCAATCATACTGGACATATAACATTTTTTTTCTTCTTATATATTATTTATTTATGAATACTGCTATCTCAGAGAAATCATAGCAGGTAGGTACATAGCAAATTGTCACATTGAGTAAGGCCCAAATACGTGACTAAACACTGCACGTAAATTGAATTAATAGCAGAATTTGTTAGAAGCATTAAGGCAGAATAAAACCATAATAACACTGCAGATTTTTTAAAAGTACTTCGAGTGTTTCTCAAACAATGACAAAATCTTGGATAACATCATCAGAAAGGCTTTCCATTCAATAATGGTTCTTGAAAAAAAAAAAAAAAAAGGTACAGTGTAGACCGCTTATAACGTAAGTCGCCGGAGTCGTGAATATCTGCACTATAAGCGGTACCGCACTATAAACAAAACGATTTTCAAGCCCTGCACTTATGCAAACATGTAGACCAAGCAGCCGCGCTCGTATCCGAGAATCGAAGCGTGCGACTGGGAGTTTTGCATCCGTTTAAATTTACGAACGTTGAAAGGTTAATGTCCCAGTACCCACGATCTTCGCATGAAGCAGACAAAGTAATGTTTTTTAAAAAATGTATCGTTTCACCTGAAAGGCGAAGCATCAATTGCGATAGCAAATTAGTAAAGAGCTATAAGGAGTAGGGATAGTAGTTTTATCGACTGCATAAACTTGGCACATTCGCTTACATCTGAATTAACAAGTATGGTGTCAACGCGCACAAGCAAACATGAATAGACTCGATGACTGCAGACAACCACTGTCAAATGCGGCGTGGGGAAACGCAGCCGCCGCAGCGAGTGAAAGTTCGTGCGGTCTATCGCTTCAATGGAAACTGAGCTGCGTAAGCACAGCGCATACAAGGTCAGAGCCGTGTGGATATCGCTTTCAAGATACGGTCGCGCGACAACACCGACAGCCGGCACAGGCGCGAACGCATTGTTGGCAGAGTAGAAGCCGCCCTCCCGCGCTGTCTTCCCGCTTTGCTCCTTTCGCATGGGAGATTGCGTCGCCAGTTCCCCTTGCGCCCGGTTGCAAGATACGCATTTGGTGCCGCAGCGAAGCGTTGCCTCCTCCCTCCTCCCCCATACCCCCACGCCCTTTCGTGCGATAGAAGTCGCGTTTGCCCTCTGCTGTGCGTTCGCTCTCCGTGAAGGCGCGTCTCCCGCGCGCTTTCACTCGCCGACGGCGCGCAGCAACGATTTTATTGCCCTTGGACTCATGTTCCACGTCTCATGCTCCTCCTCTGCATCGCCCTCGTTGATCTCCTCTCCCATCGGTGGCGCACCTCGTTGAGAAGCGTGCTCGCTACCACCCTTGTCGGCGAGATTTTCCCGCGGAAGCCGCATTATAACTGGTATTTCGTCTCACGCGGCTGCACTGTAAGCGGTATCATACATGGAGTGCTATGGGAAAATTAACGGGAGTCTGAAAAGACCGTACTATATCCGGCTGCTGAGACGAGGTCGCGGGATCGAATCCCGCCACGGCGGCCGCATTTCGATGGGGGCGAAATGCGAAAACACCCTGTACTTAGATTTAGGTGCACATTAAGAACCCCAGGTGGTCCAAATTTCCGGAGTCCCTCACTACGGCGTGCCTCATAATCAGAACTGGTTTTGGCACGTAAAACCCCATAATTTAATTTAATTTATATCCGGTCCTGCACTATAAGCGGTTACGTTATTAGTGGTCTATACTGTACTTAAAACAGTTTGTATTATCTAACTAAAGATGTTACTGTAAAAGAAGGCCATTGTCTTGTAGCATATCTTTCAGAGTAAGTGTTAATATGTGGTGTACAGTCAAACCTCGTTAATACGTAGTCGGTCGGGAGTGACGTTTAGCTACGCACTAACGATGTACAAATTAACTGCCAATGCCAGTTTAGCGCTACTTACCAGCCGGAAAAGAACTATGTCACGATGCTCTCAAACACACGCACTCAGACGGCTTTATTTGTGGGTAGGCAGGAAAAAATCTGTAATCTTCACGTGTCGCGACGACGGCATCTTCAAACTCGATAAGGCCGCGAGCCAGTTTTTCCATGAGGACCTGCTCACTAACAAATTAACAAGCACGGTGTAACGCGTGCACAGGTAAACTTTAACATGTCTCGCTCGATGACCGTGGAAATTCGCTCTCAAAGCTGGAGTGAGAAGGCGCGACAGCAGCACCGAGAGTGCCCTCTCGCTTCACTGTGAACTAGACGTCGAAAGCGCAGCGTATATGAAGCTACCGCACTAGTTGCACTTTGTCTGCAATCGCTTTGAAGATGAGCCCGCTTGTGCGCGCACTTTTTCCACGTCGCAGATCGCTTTCAAGATACGGCGGCCGCCACCGAAGTAAACTTCTCCCTTCCTTGCCTCCCCGTCCGTGCCTGGCGCGCGACCAAGCGCTATCGCTCAGTTTTTCTCCCTCGTGCGTGCAAGATTGAGTTGGCTGACCCTCGCACGCTTTCACTCGCACACAGCATACGGCGTGCGGCGACGATGTTGCCTTGTTTGGACTTTATACGGAACCTGAAAGCGCGTCTACGGTGACGGCAAAAATGCGCTTCGCAATAAAATGTGCTTCTACGCGATTACTACTAGTATGGATTCGACGGAAACAGTGAATTCGTGCCCCCTACCGGCAGCTTCTCCGCGTTACTGGGAGCTAATCTCGAAGGCCATGCTTTTGTGCGTAGCAATCGGCAACAGCTGTATGAGCAGAATTGCATCATGGTGGCCATGTTTTAAGTTCACTATCCCTGGCGACTGTCGTCTGGGCGTCGCAACTCGAGAATCGAACGTCTGCGCACATGAGGTTTTGCCGATTTTGTGCCTGTGCATGTAGAATAAGAACGAAAAATAGTCGCACTAACCGTTTGGTGGGCAATGAGCGACTACAGCTTAAGCAGTCAGCCAATACATGGGTTTAATGGTGGCTGTGGAGGAATCTTTGCGACTACGTTTAAACCGCAATTGCACATTAAGCGCGTACGTATTAACGAGGTTTGACTGTATCAAGGTTGTAAGCTTTTGACCAACTCATACAAGAACTTTTTTGTCTGTAGGCGGAGGTATATGTAGAATGACATCACACTTATCTGGTTAGAACTAAAGTGTTCTTTTTAGGGTAAATTTCGCACTATTTCGTTTTCGTGAATTTGCTATTACAGTGAAATGTTGGAAAACATAGGTACATCTGCAAGAGTCAAAGGAGAGTTATATCGTCCGATATTTAACCCTTTCAGGGTCAATGGCATACATGTACAGTAGCCGACGGATTTTTCGGACTCCAAAAATTCGGACTTGTTGGATATTCCGGACTTCATAGATGTACCGGCAGGATTCCCATAGAGCTAATGCATTTTCGCGACCGATTTTCGGACAAATCTAGGTGCCAATGTTCGATTTTCCGGACTAAATCGCTCGCTCCGAGCCACGCTACCCGATCTTGGAGGCCGCCATGTTGGATTTTCCGCTGGCTTGGCCGGCTAGGCTTCCAGTGCCCCCTGTATAGCCTTCAAGAGTAGTAGACGCACGCTATCCTCTCGTCTCCGAGGCCATGCCCGCTCTTTCTTGGCAGACAAAACGTTCCAAAAAGCAGCACGTGCTTTTTTTTTTTTTTTTCGGACAGCTCGGCACTATCGTCGTAGCACTTAAGCGGAATACGAGGGGGGGGGGTTAAGTTCCGGTTGCGCCGTATGCTGTGTGCGGGTGAACGCTTGCGAGGGCAGCCGGCAACCGCAATTTAATCTCACGCACGCGGCGCGGACTTCGTTCGCTCGCGGAGCACAGGAGAAGGCGACGGAGACGGTGGGGAGTTGCATTCAGCTCTTGCGGCTGCTGCCGACGGAGCTGCCGCGCAGGCACCGTATCTTGAAAGCGATCTGCTATGTGGCCGAAGGTGCACCCGCGATATGCGATGGGTACAAAGGGCGTGGCGCCGCGTGCCAGTAGCTTCGTATGCGCCGTTTCTTTTTTTTTTCTTTTTTTTTTCGACGTTAGCGTTGAAGCGAGAGAATAGCAGCGCGAAGGTCAATTTGCCCGCGTTCACCGAGTGAGATGTGTTCATGTAACCTGTGCGCGTGTGACACCGTGCTTATTTAGTTAGTAAGCGCATATTTACATTTATACGGCCAATAAAACTAACATCTTTACTTCGTATTGCTGTCTATTAATTTGCTATCGCAATCGATGCTCCGCCTTTTGGGCGAAAGTGCGACATTTTTCTTAAGCCGCTCTAAGCCTCATATTTTTTTTCTCTTGGGGGGGGGGGGGGGCGAGTTTTTCGGACTGTTCGGTTTTTTTGGACTGCTCGATTTTTCGGACTATTTTTCAGTCCCCGCGAAGTCCGGAAATCGGTCGGCTACTGTATGTCCTCCCCGAACACCTTCAAAATGGTCATGACGTGCATGTATGTTATCGCTTCTTCATTTACGAAGTGTGCCTCTTTCGATCATTCTTTCACTTGGCATGTGCTGCCACTCGAGGGAAACACGTAGAATTTTTACTTGCGCCAGAGTCCTTCCATCTTTTCTGGTCAAGAAACTCCGCCGTCACGCTATGGGAGAGGTTCATACGCTGCCCAAAGGTGCCACGACGCGGCGCCACTGTGCTACAGAGGCATCGTTCGCGTATCGAAACGCTTGCGCGGTGCGAAGCGAGCTGAGTGAGTGACTGGGTGCGTTCTGTGCATGGGCTAGGCTATTTTTCGAGTGCTGGACTGTTTAGTTTAAGTGCTGAGTGGGACAACGATGCCGAACAAGTGTTGCATGCCGGGGTGCTGTTCTGGATACAAGCGCGTCTTTGGGCTGTCTGTATTTCGCTTATTTTACAGGATAAATAAATGATCGTGCTTGTATGTTGTTTTTGCACCAACACGTTTTATTTCTTTTCTTTATCGAATTATAAAGCTGTTTTTTTTTTTTTTGACCATGATAAGAATATCAGGACTGGTGATTACAATATTTAACATCTTGTAAATAGCTGCGCATTAAGAACCAAAATACCTAGTCTCGTCGTTTCTGCGTCGAAACCACGAGCAGCGTGAATAAGTGCTGGGCTTACTAACGCTTCTAAACATCTGCTTATTAAGGCAATTGCCTAACAAACACAGTTTCAACTGTGCACGACCTAAAACTGCACGTTCACTTTAATCCGTTACTAAAGGCGCACCGAAGACATTTAGTAGTGAAGTTTGTCCTGCATTTATCCTACCTAAATCTCATTAAGAAATGGCATTGCTGTGCAAAGAAATCGGAAACGCACAGAGCGCTCAGTTTCCTTTTCTTTGTCATCAAGTATTCTATGGAAGCAGCCCTTTGCAATAACAATTTCATTCTTTTGATCTCGTGATAAGATACTGGCCACAGTTTAACAGAAAGTGAACAGCTGTGCTCGGCGAACAATCTGGCGCTATGCGCAACCGAGAATAGGCGCTTACTTGCAGGTGTGCAACAGCCCATATGTTTGCATCTGGTGATAAGTGGGACCACGGGCGCTTTGTTGCGAATGCGCGGTGTTTAATTTCAAGCAAATATTAAAAGCGGAGCCTACTGAAGTGTTGAGGCAAACGCCGATGATGAAGAAATCGGACCGAGACCGCCCGGCCGTGCACAGCGACGCATTTCGACGGGGGCGAAATGCAAAACACCTGTTTATTTAAATTTAGGGCAATTTTAAAGGATCGCAGGTGGTCAAAATTAATCCTGAGTCCCCCACTACGGCGTGCCTCATAATCGTATCGCAGTTCTGGCTCTTAAAATCCCGGAATTTTTTTTTTTTTTTGCCTGAGACCGTCGCAAGGTCCATGTTATGAGCGGCGTTTTTTTTTTTTTCGTCCCAGGCGCTCATTTCATGGCGGAAGACGCGCTCAGGCAGTTATTTAAGCATGTGGAATGTTAAAAATCGTCACATGAAAGTAAAGCGACAGTTGCGAAAGTTGAGAAAGCTAGAATACCGAGGCTGCCCCACACACAACCACAGTGGTAGCGGTGTTCGCATGCCCTCTCACGCACGGTTGTGCCTCTAGCAGCGGCGCTGGCTCTATTGACCCTTTTCGCGGAGCAGTTGGTTTTAGAGAAACGAGATGGCGCTCACGGCGGCGCGCCATACCTCTCCTCAGCGACCGCGCACGAATACGAAACCATTACCGCTTCTACCTTGCTTCTGTCGATCAGATGTCGGAAATGCCACTGAGTTTTCGCAAACACACTCCAATCATGCTAGATTGAATCGTGTGGATTGAATACGTATGCAGTAGTTGGCTGCAAAAATAGTGACTGGCATGTTAAGGAATAGAATGAATCTGTGTGGCCAAGTTCGCGGACCGCTGCTGCAACTGTCCGAACGTGTTACCGGCACTTAGTGATGTACGGCTTTCCTCGATGATACAGAAATTTGCTCATCCGCCAGCCTTGTATCGCTAACCTTCAAGAAAGCGCTTCATCCCCAGAACGTCGGCAAGAGTGAGTACGTACCACTCGATCGTTAAACAATGACAAAGGGAGTAGCGCCGTAAGTTTCGCGCACGTTATCTATACACATCTGTCCCAAATGGCAAGAAAACTTACACCCACTCTATCGCCGACGTATCAAGAATAAGTGAATGGGCGCACACTTGAATATATGCGCACTGTATACGCACAATAAATGACGGACTACACCGATGGCGCACGAATCGAAGCTGAATGTTTCGTGACAGTCCACAAGAGTAAGCGAGTTACTGGCTGTAATATATATTTGCTACAAGGTATTACAATGTACAAAACAGCTACGTTTCAAGCGTTGTGCGCAGCAAGAACAAATCTATCGGAACTGAGCACACCCGCGAGCGATTAGGCAGAAAATAATCAGATAGTGGCCGCACTGAGGAACTTCACTGAGTCAGAAACTGACAAGCTACTGCTTCAAAATATCTGCCGAATAAAGAATGAAGATCAAAACACACTAATCCTGCCTGAATTCACGAGCAAAATGTTTGGATAGCTTCGAATACATATTAGCCCCGCTTTTAGAACAAGCATCATATGCGCTGCTTTAGCCGTTTGGACATAGCTTAATTAGCTTCGAAGCACTTTTAAAGCATGTTCTCTCAAGCTGTGATCAAAGCTTCGTGTCGTCCACCTAGTCACCGTCTATGATATCTCCGAAAACAGAGATTTTCTAAGCCGCGCCGGCGTCATACACTTTCATTGTAAACAAGGAGACAACGGAGACAGTTGAGGCAAGCAATGGACGCGTCACCACGTGATCAAACATGGCAGCGCCCACGGATCGCCGCGAAAAGGGTCAATATGAAACTGAGGCAGCAGTTTCGTGACCAGAAAAAAACATGGAAGGACTCTGCTTGCACCAATGCCTCTACGTTTTTTTTTTTTTAATGCCAACGGCGCGTCGGCCATCGCTCGCGCAACCAGGCGGGCGCGTGCGCCCCTCTTTGATCATTTCTTTCGTTTGGCATGTGCTGCCACTCGACGGGAACACATGGAATTTTTTACTTGCGCCAATGCCTCTCCTCTTTTTTTTTTTTTTATGGCAAAGGCGCATCGGCTATTGCTCGTGCATCCGGGCCCGCGGCCGCGGCGGCAATTGCGTGCCTTTTTTGATCATTTCTTTTCCTTGGGATGTGCAGCCACTCGAAGGGAACACGTGGAATTTTTACTTGTGCCAATGCCTCTCCGTTTTTTTTTTTTTTTTTTTTCTTATGGCAACGGCGCCTCAACTATCGCTGGCGCATCCAGGTGTGCGCGTGCACAGCACCGGCAGCAAGTTACGGTTTTCTCCTGTGGCGGATCCACGCGCTAAACTGATGGCTATCTGGTTCAAATCTCTCAAATGGTGACCGCTTGTTACTCGATCGTTTATCGCCCACCGCGACTGTCATATGTAAGAGGCCGCCTGCGACGTGAAAAGGAAGAAGAGCACGAGAAGCACGGCGCAGTCGAATGGCACGAGCCCTCGAGGTGCGTGACCCGAGCTGTAATCAAGGGAAGAACGGCGCTGTCCGTGGATTATTCGAAGTGGCTCTGGGCCAGGAAGGTCACATCGTCAGCTAAGCTCTGGCGACAGGAGACTTGGGGGTCCGGCTGAGTCCGTGATGTTGGCCGTCCAAGGTGTGGCTGTCGTCCTCGGCGAGTTGGAGCGAGGCTCCTGGACTGGCTGCAGCCTCTCACGGCGGGACTGGGCACCCTCTTCTGCAGCAGACCGGCACATTCGATATTCCTCAGGACGCCACGTCGTCACTCGAAAGAAGTGCGACGTAACCCAACGTTGGGTCTATCACGGTGGGCTTAGTCAATGCCACGTCACCGACGAAGTACGAGACGCCGACATATAAGACGAATGAGGAGACGAATGAGGAGACGCGACGACGGCAAGGCAGCAACGTTTACAGCTTCGAGGAGAATTCTGACTTCTTGGAAGATCCGACAAGCTTCGGACCGGAAACTATGTGCGACGACGAGCGCAGTAAGACACAGGCGTAGTGTCACAGGTGTAGACCAGGGTTGCCCGACTTTCACAGACTAGACGCCACAGACTAACGTAGGTGGAATTATCAACATGTTTAGTGTTTATTGAGTAGTTGTAGGTTGTATATTTGTTAGTATGTTTCCCGCAGCGTGTCTTAGTGTGATAGTCTTTCTTTTTTTTTTTGAAGTTTGAGGTTTAAGTGTAATTAAAAATCTGTTTGCTGGATTGCCATGCGTCTTCCACCTCCATCTCTTATGACACCTGCACACCCTCGAGATCGGTGACACACGACAGCGGCGCGATTACACCTGTTCCCAGGCAGGCGCGTATATACACAAACGATGCTGCCGTTTTTGCGTTTCCTTTTTTGGAGACCACAAAAGCTCTATCGCACCTTGTTGGCGATAAGAGACTGTGGGGATTGAGGGTGGAAACGGCGCCATTGCGCGGGCTTCACCTTTTCAGCTGTCCCGGCTTTTCCCCGTCCCGCGTAACGGTTCCCGCGGTGGCGCTGCGCACGCGGCGGTTGCGCTGAGGGCAGGGCGTTGACATCACGAGGCAGCCACGTTTAGGCTGCTATCGGCGGAGCATGGCTCTCGGTTCTCTCCTGGACCAGCGTGCGGTATGTTCATGCATTCGTCCGCCGACACCTTTGTGACTAGGACTGGGGCTCGCGCATGGTGCCTTTGCCCGTGTGGGGAGCGCATACTTTGTGCTGATCCTTTTCCCGATGCTAAGCTGACGAGCGGTGCCATCGTGCTCGCACGAGGTCGTACCACGCCGAGCCGCACTTGCCGAAAGCCTAAGCCGTAGGAGATTGCCCGTGCTCTCGCGAGTTGACCCATTGGTTATCGCCAGAGCAAGTAGCATAGCCGCCGGACGTTTCCTAGCGGCGTGTCCCAGCTTGAGCCTGTGCTCTCGCAGCGACGTGCTATAGGTGCCTGTTATTGTATTTTCGCCCTGGTGCAAGACCCCTTTGGCTCCCCGCCGCGTGGGCGTTTGTGTAGTGCTGGTGCCGACGGATTCAATAAACGGTTTCCGTCAACTCAGGGCTTTACTGTGTTTTTGCTTGCATCGCTCGGTAGCCCTTGCGGCCTCTGAGCTCGCGCGCGAGCGGTGCTGGAGGCGACGGCTGACGCGGCCCTGTGGCTCGCTAAGCTCGAACTCGCGGTGGTTGGTCTCCTGTGAGGCACCAAGAACCCACAAGACGAAGGCTTTTCACTTGTTTCGGTTTCCAGACGAGCACACAACCATTTTTCAGTGCGCTTATCTTCTTAATCATGAATAAACATTGTGTATTTTACAACACTAACAATTTTTTCCTCACTTTACTGTCACTCTAAAAAATTACGACTATATTTTTTCGAAACAGGTGCTTTCGAAGAATTTAAATCGGCAATAAAAAAAAATCGACCCTGGAGGATCGCATTTGGCAAAAAAATTCGACCCTCAAAGGGTTAACAAATACGAGGAGGCGCACGGCAACATGGCTGGTAACGTATCAAAACAAAATATCGCTTTTCTGCTTAGCTTGATGGCCTAATTAGCACGCAATTGTGCAGGTGGAGTCTGAATTTGTGGGGTCTCACATGTGCTCTTGGGGCAAAGGAACGACAACACAGTAGTGCAAACAGTCAAAAGGGCATTTATTGCACCTTTCATACACTAATGCATGCTAGCCGAATTATTACGCATAGAACATTCATATGGGCACGCGACAAATCAAGAAAGTCCGACTCACCGCGACCGGAAAGCAAGCGAATATGTTCGCCCCATGCTATGACACCATCGCCTAGTCGTTCACGTGTATGGTCACGCGAACGGTGGCACGTCCGAACGATCCGTGTTCGTCCATACCGGTGCCCTGTTCCTAGCCACGCGAGACGGTCTGGCGAAGCGTGGATCGGCGCACGCGCGGGACGTCCGCATCGCTCACTGACCCCAACCCGAAGAGGAACAGCTTTTTCCTTTTCCGCCCGCGTACCCCCCCCCCCCCTGCCGGCAGGTGGCGTTAGCAGCGCAACACTAGTGCCATCTCTCGTAATAGGCTGCAACTCCGCCGCCATAAAGCTACGCGGCGAAGCCGGATTACAGGAGACGGGAGCCATGCTAGGAAAACAACATCAGAGTACGCATGAGAGTTGTGCATCCCCACAAATTATAGAAGGTGTCCAAGGTGTAAGGTGTCCAAAATTTCGATCATCCTTATACAATATCACTATGGGGCCAGTGGCAGTGCCGCAAGGCTGTCCGAGTAACTGAGCATGTCTGAATTATCAGTGTCCGAATTGTTGGTTGGCAATTGTATCGGTTGGCAACTGGCATAAAGGTGCAGCTTGCTGCATGCACAGAGCCAAGCTTTCACTATAACAACTTTTCAGAATAACAAACCATTTACCATGGTCCCCTGAAGTTTGTTATACCGAAATTTTGCACTGCACAGAGTGCAGTGCAAGGCAGCAGCAGTACAGTGTGTGCGTGGCATGGTGCATGGGCGCAACTTGACAGCACAGGCCGGTTTGGCGCATTGCCAGGTAACCGACAGTTTGTGGGAGTCTTGGACTGCTTAATCAGACAACTTACAAGCAGGATTGCGCGCCACCAGATGCTGGCCTAATAGGCGCAAAAGACCAGAAAAACTAAGCGTCTAAGTCACACGACCACTTTTGATCGCGATCAAAAGTGCGCCGTGTGACACCCGTATTAATCCGTCGGCAGAACTGTGCAGCATGAGCAGCCAGCGAGAAATCGCAGCTAGCGCTATCAGGCTATCAGCGCAGTTGGCGTGATCCATTCGTGTTTCGGAGGGTGGTGCGGCGTAAAGCTAGGGCGCAGCCCATTCGTGTTTAGAGGGTTGGAAGGGTGAAGGGAGAGAAGTGCGTGAGACTGGTGATGCGGGGATGGCTGGAAAACAGCTCGCGACAGTTGGGGTGGGCTCAAATTTCTTTTTATTTGTTTTATTTTCAAGGATTTCGCATTCCATTCTGTTTCGTCACGGACACCCAGTAGCCAGCCACGTGTCTCCTTATAACCGATAATGCGGCACGGGGTATTGTGTAGGTGGGTTACTTCACCATAAAAAACACAAAAGTTGACTGTGCAGCAGCTTCTCATTGTTATACAGCAAAATTTCGGTATAACAAACTTCAGGGGACCGCGGTAAATGGTTCGTTATTCTGAAAAGTTGTTATAGTGAAAGCCCCAAAATTAAACATTCCACCTATTAACTTATCAGTTCATAAGTTGTCACCATATGAGCTATCCACGAAGACGTCGCTGTTGGCTCTCGGCCCGTGCAGTTGCTGTTCACGCACCACCAAAGCACCATGTAATAAGAGTGACGTGCTCAAAACAGACGCTGACGCCGAGAAAACTACCGACAATAGGAAGCTCCATGTCGCCTCTAAAGTGCAATGTTTCTTGTTTGTTTGTTTTCACAATCCTTGCCGTGGACACAACAACTTTCTTGCTCGAGGTGGACACCTTAACTATATTAAAGCGCAAGCGTGCGTAAATGGCACCGCACCACCCTGAAAGTACAAAGTGTGATTGTGTGGCAACCCTGCGAGTACGAAGGTTACATTTCCCCCGCATGTAGCTACTACGGCCGCAGAAAGCTCGAAAGAGGCACGCAGAAAGAAGGGCAAAAGAAGGGAGAGATGCGCCTCCGTTGCTTGACGACACTTCTCTGGGTGGAACATGCGCTCGCAAAACCTGATGCATCGTCGCCTCAGCTAGCGTTCGAACGGTCCTGCGCGTGACATACAATCGCCACTTCGGGACCTTCTCAGAAAGAACGGCTCGCCTGATATTGAGCTCACCCACTGTTACCCTGCCTCGGAATGAAAAAGCGCGAGTTGAGAGCGAAAGTATTTTGCAGTGATGCCCGAGCTGATGCGCGCCTTCAGGGGCGCGCTGGTCCTGCTGCTCTACTGAGCTGCGTTGTTAGAATATCCGTCCACGCAGGGCTTCGGGCACACTGCGCTGCTGTAGAGTGCAAGGGCGCCATCCTAAACCAGGGACGGATTCATTGCAACGCGCACCGGCGTGTCATCTGAGGGTTGGGTAGTACGGAAAAGGCGTGCGCAAAAGAAGCTGCGTGGGGCGCGCACAGGTGACAGCCGCTTCCCTTGTGACATGCCGCTGTCACCAATTCGCGTGATCATCGCGCTGCTTTTGAGTCTTTTTCGGAACTCGTGGAATGATTATTGTGGGCGATTGGCCTTTCGATAGGCGGCCTCACCGCTTTCCGACACGCCGATGCTGTGTGCCAGCGTAGTTTTTTTCCTCAGGCACCGTCTCAGGTTTTCCAGACCCGTGCGCTGTGGTGTCCGCTTTCTGCGCCTTGTCTTCTGCTAGCCTCCTGTTTCGGCTGCCGTGACTGGATACACGGAAATCTAAGAATCCCAGATTTGGAATATGAGATTGTAGTACTGAGATGTTGTTAACATGACACAGAAACTGAATAACAATCGTTATTCTGAAATGTTCGGTATTCTGAAGCTCGTCGTACTGAAATGTTTTTACGTTGAAACTATAAGAAGTCAGCAGGGGGATTTCTGAAAAGTTTGTAAATCTGAAAAGTTCGTTTATGTGGGGTTCGTAGTAACGAGATTTACTGTAACTGATATATTATTAAAACCGCTATTGTTAAAAGTGGGTTCGACTCTATAGTTATTCGAACAATCATTCAAACTATTGAGCACCTCTCGTCGCCTTATATGCTTGAACTTTTTCATGAAAAACTGGTAACCGGTATTATTTTTTCGGTTCAAGTTCAGTTTCGGTTCAGGCATGTTGCGAAAATATTGGTTCGGGCTTAGATTCAGTTCTGCAAAAAATTGCGGTTCGGGCACGGTCTTCGGTTCGGGTTTAGGTTTTGGTTCGACACCCTGCTTTCAAGCATGTGTAGCAATTGCTGTTCTTGCATAAAATTTGCAAGCAAGCGTTTAAGATTATATTCATGTCTTTTTATTTATTTTAAAAATTGTTTCTCTTTCTTGATTTGAGTTGAGGTTTTATCAGAAAGCTACTGTTCAGTACTCAACATCTCTTCTTAATTGCAAAGAAATAGATGCTTCAGCAGTATAAAGGTACAATATATCATAACGCATGACAGTGGAACATGAATTTCTACCTGCAAAGCAAAACATGGCATTTCAAACTGGCCAGTCGAGTTTACAAGCCTTATAGCATCACTGTTTCTAAATTGGCCTAGCTGTATTCTGCATCATTTTTATAGTTTTACAGTCGCCTGTGTAGCTGCAGGCTGAAGTCACCTTTCACCTGTTTTCTATTGCAGATAGACCGTGAGAAGTATTTCCGAGGAGTGCAGTGGGTGCATGACTTGCTGACTGGCATAGAGTTTGAGCCAGACCGGATCCAAGTTGTGGCTAACAAGATGGTGAAGGATGTGGTCAAGAAGAAGCGTTCAGGAATAAAGATCACTGGAACACTCATACGGATACTCTCCTTTCGGCCAGAAAGTAATCATACTGCTGGCAGTATGCTGCGACAGCAGACCTTCCTGTACGACTTGCTGCGGCAGCTGAAGGTGGATCCAACCAAGGTGAGCATCCCTCCAGTTTTGTTTGGCACTTCTTTGGCCAGAAAGCCGTGGCTTCATTTCAACCATTGTTGTGTTTAACCAGTTGTTTTCATCAAGTCTTTGTGTGCTCTTATGCTTCTGCTGGCAGGTGATAAAAAAGCTGATGGAGGTTAAGGAGTTCCTGACACGACCTGAGAATGTGACTGTGCACCTGGCTGCAAATATTGAAAAGTTGTCACTGCATGGTGATCTAAAAACACCTTGGACAACCTGCATCATCCGACAGCCAAGGCCTCCATCCCCTATGAAAAGGTACAGCACATGTTGTTATATTGAAGCTCGCAAGTTTTTATCTGAAATTATGTATGTGCAGCCCTTTGAGGTCATGCCAAAGGGGTGAAAGATTGTCAACCATGTAGGCAGTGAAAACTTCCTCATTAGTTGTGCGCAATTATTCATATCACACTCTATCTTTTTTTCACTTGCAACATTGCCAATTCACAAGTGCGTTCATTGATTGGCTGCATGCAAAACTGTGTGGAAGGACTGAGGAGTGTTTTGATTTTTTATTACAGTCGAATGCCTCTACAATTAACGCCTTTACAATGAAATTACCTGTATAATGAAGGACTCCGCATGTCCCAGCCGAATTCAGATCCTTCATATGTACAGTCGAACCCGGATACTGTACAGACTCGTGTGAGAGCCGCACTTTTTTTCACAACTGTGACAAGGTGCGGCCCTTACACGGGACCAAACCCTTCGGTTCGGTCTTGTGTCAGACCCACTACTAGATGGCTCTAGATACTAGATTCCGCTACTATAATGGCTGGCCATCTGGTAGCGGCACGCAGAAGTATGCAGTGTGCGAAAATCGGGGCAGAGAACACGTCTGTTGTCATTTGGAATTTTTTTCTCCAAATCTTTGGCTGCCAAGTTGGGGGTGCAGCCTTTACACGAGTCTATACGGTATATCGAATCTGAAAGGGATCACAAAAAAGTTCAATATCTAGGTAATTCGATATATCAAATAAAAATCTTATACAGAAATTTTCAAGGGGATTTTACAGCTGTTCCATACACAGTCGCCAACCGCTTTTTTGGACTCCGAAAATTTGGCCTTGTTGGATATTCCGGACTTCATAAATGCACCGTTAGGGTTCCATAGATCTAATGTATTTTCGCGACCGATTTTTCGGACGAATTTAGGTTCCCAAGTTCGATTTTTCACACTATATTGCTCGTTCGAGCCATGCTACAGGTACTAGAAGGGGGCAGTGGGCTTACTCTCCGGCGGAGGCTATGCGATGCGGCGGCTCACGAATGTCGCAAATATGAGCTTCTCCGATAGCCGAGCGGCGGCGCTGGCGTCAGTTTCAATGGAGCTGGGTGCGACGGCGAGCTAGGGCAGCTGCCCAGTGCCGCCAGGCTAACAAACTTCTGTGACGAGGAGGCCTCCTTTATCCCTCCAGTCAGCTGTAGGCTTCGTGAAAAAGCTAGAGGATCTTTTCACAGAATGCTTCTGTCAGAGTGAGCCACACTCTGACAGCGTTATGGACATTGCTGGCAGTTGTTAAGAGTAATTGCTTCCCCTCGAAGTTGGCAGCTGCAATGTGCACGCTCTTAGCCTCACAGCTAAAATAATTAGTTTTATTGCGATAGCAATTATATGGACACTCAAAAGCAGATTTCTGCCGTCGCCGTCGCCGTGAGGTTCCGTATGACGTCAATGGAGATGAAATCGTCGCCGCGCGCCGAACGCTGTATGTGCGAGTGAAAGGGCGCGAGGGACGCGCGCTTTCACGGGGAGTGAACGCACGGCGGAGAACAAACGTGCGTTCTGCGCCGTGCTCCCTTAAGGGCTGCAGAAGTAGGCGTCTCTTTCCTCCTTTACAATCACCATATATGTAGAGCAAACGCGCCTTCTTCCGACGCCTAGAGGCCGTGGGGGAGGGAAGGGAGGGGTGACGTTTAGCTGCGGCACCAAGTGCCTATTATATAAGAGGCTCCGGCAACAGTCACCAACGCCGCACGCATTTTGAGCGAACGCGGGCAAAACGCCGACGGCGTCGACAACAGTTCTGCGTGTTGCCGGTGCTGCTGCATGTCCAAGTTTATACAGCTGATAAGCTAATATCATTACTCCGTATAGCTCTCTACAAATTTGCTATCGCAATTGATGCTTCGCCTTTCAGGTGAAACTGCGACAACTTTTTTACATTGTCGCACGTCTGCATTTTTACGTGAAAGGAATTAACTGTGACAAGGCAGGAAAGCGGCGCAGAGGGCCAGCAGGTGAAGTTGAACCGTTGGTGAGTTGAAGTGCATGAAACAATGGCTTGCTGTACTTACAAATAAAAGCTTTGTGTCAGCAACAGCCCTAGCTGTTATCTTCATTTTGTACCCTTATATAGCTGTACATAAGCATAGGCCTGAGCCTAATTGTCAAGCTAACTAGTTTTCACTTTTGTTCAGGCCTCCCCCCATTTCTTTATGGAAAAATCATCCTGATTTGATTTAATAAATGTGTGCCAGCGTAATGTTGGTTAATAATAAACGCAGAAGGCTACTGTGAAGCATGGAACAACTAAAGTGGAACAATGAAATATTTAAGCCATATATACAATTCATTTTGGCTAAGCAAAGCACAAACCTTGTTAGCATGCCTGATGTTCTTTTTTTCTTTTTTAGCCCAGCTGGGTAGTGTGCGCACTGTTTTCTGTCTGACAAAATTTTACATTAGGTCGACACGGCATGAAACCGTATATTTGGTCACCGTCCCTTTCATTTAAAATTCCCTTCAATTTTTTTTACGATTGCCCGATAATTGGAAAATTCGAAGGCCCCTTCCACATAAGCAAAATCCGTCAGCGACGACCTCTTTGCAAAAAAGGTTTAAGGATAGGCAGCAAATTACCAAGAGTTGCCGTCTTCTTTCCACAAGGTACTATTATGGCAAATATCATGTGGCCTAAACAAATATAGTGTTTGCTAAAGATATGAAGACTCTCAAGTATGTCAAAATTAAAAACAAATAAGAGTGTGAACTGCTTCGAACTGAAACCGGCAGAAGCGCAAGGAAAATCAAAGCTTCTGCAAGCAAAGCTTTCATTGAAGTTGCCAGTGGCGCCACCTCTTGGATGCGACGCTGACTGCGTCAGAGAGCGGCTGAGTAACCCACTGCCCCTTCTAGTACACTGTAGCCATGCTGCCGTTCTTGGAGGCCGCCATGTTGGATTTTCCGCTGGCTTGCCCAGGCTTGGCTTCCAGTGGCCTGCTGTATAGCCTCCAAGTTGGGAGACACACGAGAGCGTGCCCAAGGAGGTTGAAAAAAAATTTCTGGAGTGGCAATGCTGCTATGAAAGTAAAGCCAGGCCGCCGCCATCTTACTCAGGGCTCGAAGAGGCATCAGGAATAGTGGAATATAGGAAAGGCCTGCTTTTCGCCTCCTTCATGTTTGAGATGGCTAATTTAGCTCTAAAGAGCCTATTAAATGTACACCTTTGTTTCACAGGCTTTAGAAGCAAACCTGAATGCCGTGGTGCATTTTTTTAGAGCTCTTGATATCAACACTTAGCCAAATAATAAATTTAGGTAGAAACACGACCTGTTATTTTACAATTACCCTAGCGTTACATTCGGACCACAAAAGCACTTAAAGGGCCCCTAAACCACCACAGATTTTTGAACATTTCAAGTAAGCACGCATCGAGTTCAGAATGCCGTCACGATCAACGATGCCAAACGCTGCAGCGCTACGCGCCACGGGCGCGCCACAAAACCAAAAAACAATGCCGTCCTCCTCCCCTCGCCTTTCCGGAACCCAGCGGTCGTCACGACGTCAGCAGGGGGTATCTGGTGATGTCAACGGTGGAAACGATGTCCATTGGTCGAACAAGAACCTACGACTTCCGGTTTGTCTGCTAGCAGGTACGCGCGCTTCCATTCCAGTCGTCCTCGCCGTGTTGCTCGCTTGTGGCGCGCTTCACATCACTATTACAGCCCGCAACACAAGTGCGAATAGCTAGTGTTCCAACACCAGTCATGCTTAGCGGTCTGATTAGCTGTGCGAATAGAGTGCGACAGTGTTGGCCTTTCCAGACGTGCGCGCAACACTGGTTTATACGGCACGCTTCGCATAACAGCGCCGGGCACCGCAGCAACATCGGGTAGCTGAGAAGCGCCGAGTCCACGTCCAACGGCACGCTAACTCGCCGCAGCCGTTTGCCATTCGCGGGCCGCCGTTCGACAGCGGTTTTGCTCGCGAGCGGCGAGATTTCCTTGCTGTACGTAGAGAGGATGAGACCTCATTGTGCGGCAGCCTCACCGCCGCTGATCGCTCGACGGCGCCGATATCGCGCTAGGCCTTTTACGGTTCCCTCCAAGCTAAAGCCGCGGAGCGCTCGAAATGAATTACCGACGCTCACAAGCCGCAATTTTCTTATCGTTGTTACGCTCTTCGCAATAATTGTACACAAAGAAAAAAATACGGGATATTAGCGGCGCCGTCGGCTGCGATGCAGCACAGCCGAGCCGGTCGTCTCCCGTCGGTAGCCGTGCACTCAGCAGCAGACGAGTTTTCGTTGCCGGTGGGGAGGCGCAGCTTCGCGGTCGTCGATTGGCCCGTTGATGGTGCAGCGGGCGGGGCGCCAGCCGAATTGCCGTCCCTTTGGACACCTCTCGCGCGGCAGACAGGAGGCCGCTAGCATGGCTAGCGTGGACGTGCCTTAACGGAAGTAGGCGTTTTGAGAAGCGCGTTGGCGATGGCGTATGTCACGTGACATTTCGAGCAGCACTCGGCGAGGAGGGGAGACCAGCCGACGAGGAGAGAAGCGAAGGAAAGAGCGAAATGAGCGAGTGCCGTTTTTCGATCACAAACGCGTGAACTCCGCTATTACGGCACCATTTCGAAAAATTCTCGCGGCTACATGTTCGTTGTAGACTCGTGCACAACTGCAACACCACACTAAATTTCGACTCGGGTGGTTTAGGGGCCCTTTAAGGTGGGCGCAGACTGCAGCCTGCGCGACCTCTTTCGGTGAAGTCAGGGCAAGCACTGGCTTCACTCTGCTGGTAAACATTAGCGGGCGCCGCCACTCCAGAAGTTGTTTTTTTTTCAACCTCCTTGAGCGCCCATTCTCCCGTCTCGGAGGCCATACCCGCTCTTCCTTAGCTGACGTATGCTCTAGGGGACGGCACTTTTTTCTTTTATTTGGTCAGCACTATCGTCATAATCACTTTTTGCAAAATCTGTTTATTATATTTTTTAAAGTTCAGTTTGCTATTTTGCACGTAGTGTGCGTGCCTCGGAGGCGTGTGCAGCTTCACATTTGTGCAATCGGCGCCACCTCTTGTGCCTTCGCGAGAGCCAAGTCGTGTGAAGCGTAGCTTCTGCGATCAGTTCCTGCAGTGCACCATTTTACTGAGCCGTTACAGAGTTAGCAAGATTACCTTCTCCGCTGGCTATGCGCGAAATGGGAATGAATGAATGAATTTTATTCAGGTCCTGCCGAATGGGGGCTGCGCGCATGACGCGCGCCGAGCTGAATGCGGGGTCACATGCGAAGTACGGGGCTCGTTTCTTCAATCTCAGTAGCGGAGATCACAACGCGGTGACGCTCTTGTCTATGTATGCGGAGACGATGTCAGTCTTGCACAAATCCGAGCAAATCTGATCACTCCAAGCGTAGTACGAGGAGGGCATTATTAAAGATTTTTTTTATGCTGCTTTGAGCCTAATAAATTTTATTTTTTAGGGTGAACGAGTTTTTCGGACTGTTAGATTTTTCGGACTATTTTCGGTCCCCACGAAGTCCGGAAAATTGGTCGGCGACTGTATATAGAATGATTCGATATATCGGGTTTGACGATATTGTGAATGCCTCTGTAGCAAATACTACTACAGCGTGTAATTATGCATACCACAAAAAAATTTTGGTGACCCGACAGCTGATTTGTTACTTTACAACGACTGCGTATAGCAGCGCCATCGCTGCCCTCCACAGCCATGACTGAGTTGCTGTGAGCATGTACGGAGTGGGTCAGCACATGCACGTACGCACGTCGATATGCTCAAAACTAGCGCACAATGAATCTTGGACAGGAAGGAGGTGAAGATCGATGAAAGGTAGCGTTGATAAAGAGCCTGCTGACGAACCAAGGGCTGAATTCGCAAAGTTTGTTTGCAAGTGGTGTTTGCCATTGGCCACCGTCTTCGCTAATAACATGTCGAACATCATGATGGTTGCATCAGCTCTTACGAATGGTTTTAGCATAAGAACCTTCTTGTAGATATGGACGCAAGATTTTGACAAAGGCAAGGGCGGCATTCAATGCTCTGCAGATGTACCTTGCAATGCCATGATGCAATGCCTTGTATGCCATGAGCGTCAATGTCGCAAGGTCGGCTGCAGTCACACATTCCATCGTACGAAGTGGGCCGAATGAAATTTACGACTTCTTATCTAAGTGCCTTTTGAATTTGTGTTGAAATAAAGGTTTTACTTTGCTGAACGTGCTTAGGTTGCTCTATTGCAAGCAGTATGGTGTTTAATCTTTACAACGAAGTACAGTCGAATCTTGATATTCGAACCCGAAGGGGCCCAAAAATTTCTTGGAGTTAAAAGAAGAGCTTATTTTTGAAGTATTCGTGCACCATAGCACGATGCACGAACGGTGCGAGTCGTGAAATATGGCGGCGCGCAAGCGCATAGCAGTGCGGGCCATAAAACTGCCACACGCGGCAAATGCTCGCTTCCCGATAACGGCAGATGACGAAACTTCAGGGAGCAGGCAGCGCCGGCCACGGCGATGAGTGCGCGCGGAGACCGTCGAAGGTGAGGGAGGAGGGCGGCAGGGAAGTGGATTTGGTCTCGGAAACTCCGCCGCTTCGGTACCAGTGGCTTCGCTGCTCCCCTCGCCCTCCTCTCAACTCCATCGTAGCTCCCGCATCTTCGACTGTCTCCGTGCGCGCCGCCGCCGTGCCGGCGCCAGCTTAGCCCTCCCCTGAAGTTGTTTCCTGCCGTATCGGGAAGCGAGCGTTTGCCGGCGTGGGCAGTTTCGTTGGCCGGACTGGGCCTCTGCCGCGTCTTCCCTCGCGCTGCAGCTGCAGCGTGCAAGGTCAACACGTGACTTGAAAATACAGGAAGCATAAAAAAGAAGGGTTCACTGCCATTTTCTCCCGCGTGGCTGAGACTTGGGCACCAGAGTGTACAAGAATACGGTTGTCTAGTACACTTAGTCGGCACGTACACAGGTGTCCCGGCGCGATGCAGAAACGGCGACCTTGCAATTTGCGAGAGGGTGAAATTTACCACGGTGTCTTTTTTTTTTTTTTTTTTTTTTTTTTTTTACCCTTCACGTGCAGCACTGAGGGGTCTCTACTGTGCTTTTGCTCTATGACCGCGCGATGTCGGGGTGTCGGAGCAATGCCGTTCGGAGGCGCCACCGCGTATTTGGCACGCTGCTAAGAGCATTGTCGGTGCGCGGTATGTTCGAATAACCGTCGCAAATGCTTTCGCATTCGAGTTACCGGGCGTTTTCACCCATTGGAATACATCTAAGTTTGACGAGACCACAGCGTCAGTTCGAATAAACCCAGCAGTTCGAATAAGCGTGTTCGAATTAACGAGATTCGACTGTACTAATTCATTAAAGCAACAAAACAAAGGCCATGCTTTCCTTTTTGAATTTTGTTTCCTAACTGCCACACACAATCATACTAGTGTGCTGTCAAGTTTGCAGTTTCGTGCATATATTGTATATACTGGCTGCCCAACCTAATGCACCAAGAAGTATGTATAGCTTTATGTGAACGGCGACCACTGCATGTTGACAGGCGTTTTTCATGCCAGTCATGAGTATCTTTCTTGCAGTAGTCACTACTACTAAGTTGAAGCTCTGAGCATGACTCACTAAAGCTGTCCAAGTCGAATTGTTTACGTTAAATGAAGAAACATCCAACAGCACCACAGTCCCAGCATTGAAAAGGGTGGACGTTGTTGCTGCAGCTGTCTATCTCAGTAGTGCTGTTTTTGAAACATACAGGAGCCAGACCTCCAAATCCATTTTCCGGAAAGCTGGCACCAACTAGTAGCACAGCATATCCACTAAAATGATAAAACAACTGCTATTCATCTGTGGCGCTCAGTAGACAAAAGGAAATTCCTGGACAAATGAGATTCATCAGTAGCATATATTGGGGGGGAAAACTGCATGGACAAGTGGGACTCGTCTTTGGCACGGAAAGGATTAAACTTATCCTGAACTTGGCTGGCATTGCAGTGTCAGTGCACTCCAGAGCACACTGTTTGCATGCATTATACAAGTGGGACAAAGCCTGTGCGTTCTCTGTATAGTTGCATATTACATTTATGGGTCATAATAGTGGGGTTGTCACATGAAATTTTACTTGTACATGAACGCATATATTGGGAGGCATCTGCAGCTTTCTTGGCAGCCCATGCTTTTCTCCATATGCAAGTGTGTAAGCTGTAGTCTACAGAACTTGCAAATGTCACCATCTCTCAGCCAGGTACACAACCCGTCTCTTATTCTTATATCTTATTCAAGACAAGTGCTACTTCATGATGAGCTGCCTGTACGCTTCCCTCTGTTAACTGACTTTTACCTTGTGTTACAGTTTTGATTGTACCTAAGGAAGTGGTTTAGACACAGTACATTCGTTGCTTTCTAATGAGAAAGCAAAGCAAAGCTTTCTCATTATAGATTGTCACAGGACGCTGGATCAAAAGAGCTAGACAGTGGTGCCTCGCAGAATGAACTTAATTAGTTCTGTGGGTGGGTATGTTTTGTGAGAAATTCATTGTGCAGTCAGTATATGTTTTCCCATTGTTTCCTATGGCAGTCTAATTATTTGTTCCCGGACCTTAATTAATTATGCCAAAAAAAGGCACATAATCATAATAATACTGCAAATCACTAGGAAAAAATATTCAATGCATTTACTGAGGAAGGATTGAGGATGTCTGAGATCCAGAGAGTGGTGGTGGAGGACGGAGGAAGGGAACTAGTATTTACACTAGTGTTCACATCCACCTGCACTTCGAGGAACACTTCCCAGTTCAGTCTGAGTTTGTCTCAGATACTCTCCCTCAGCACAGAGCATTGCGACCTCTACCTCATTCCGGATCGTGCTAACCATAACAGCTGAGGGGGGACCAGCGCTAAAAATTCCACTCACAGATAAAGATGGGACATGTCCATGCATAAAACTAAGGGGCATTGTTGCTTTCCACCAGGCCTTCGTGTCGTCAAAGAGCTTCTCGTGTCTGGTACTTGACCGAATCGTCGACCACGCTGCGCGAAAAAAAAAGCATTTCGAAAATATTGCATCTGCTTGTCTAGGCAACACATAATGAGCCCCCCCCCCCTTTTCTTCCTCTTTTTCTTCCCTTGTATCTGACTTCATTATGTTAATAAACTTGAGATGAGCTTGTGTTAGGCTAGTTTGTACATGCAGTTAAGAAAGAAAACAGGGCAATAAACGGTACAAGAAAGACTTGCAGAACGCTGATTTGCGTACGGCAAGATCTATCAGGAACGGGGGTGCTGGGCCAGGGAAGATAAAAAACAAATAGGTGGGAGGGCAGGTAGGTGAAGGGCTTCCCACCGCACCGGTCAAAATTCCGGTGAATGTTGAGTGCGACAGTGACGAACTGAAAAGAATTTTAAGAATGGAAGTGGGGTGATCGATTCGAGGAGGTGGTGGGGGGACGTGATGTGCATAAAAGGCGTCAAGAACGAGTCGGCGAATAATTATGGGCATAGAGAGAGCGTCTCGTCGCTATCCGATCGCTCAACACCAGACGGCCGTGGCCAGTCGCCTAGCTGAGGCTCACCTACCCCGTCGTAACACGTCCTCCTTGCTGCGGAGAGCCCATCCTAACGAAACGTCTCGGCAATTTTCAGAATAGACAGGTTTCAGGAGACAGGACACTTACAAATCTCTCGGAGGTACTGGCCCTAATTTTACTGCGAGCTACGGATGCCGTAATTTTCACAAAGGCTTCTAAACAGGAAGCAGGTCTGCTTCAGACTGTCTGACTCGTCAATTCCCGAGCATGATCAAATAACAATATGCGTCACATGGTGATGATGACTACAATGTCATGATCACAAGTTACTTCCAAATATCTCTTCAAACAAGTCAAACAGAAGGTCACTGAAAGTGAGTGAAACTTGCATCATATGATACTATCGAAGTTCTAGTGCAAAGCTTCGTTCCGCTATTATTAAATCTAGAATAATGTAGCATGCCCACAACACCGAAAGCGCAATTTACTGATAGGCGACTCGCAAAATAGTACCTGGCCTCTTTCGTACGTAGCCGTACCACTTACTAGAAGATCTGGGCTGCAACAGGTCTGGCCTGCAAACAAGAAGACTTACAGATAGTGCACTGTCTTGTTTTTGTTTGGCGGCCCCGTTTTTAGCGCTGTTCATTTTTCAAAGTCATGTACCAGCTATATGTGTGTGTGTGTGTGTGTGTGTGTGTGTGTGTGTGTGTGTGTGTGTGTGTGTGTGTGTGTGTGTGTGGTGTGTGTGTGTGTGTGTGTGTGTGTGTGTGTGTGTGTGTGTGTGTGTGTGTGTGTGTGTGTGTGTGTGTGGTGTGTGTGTGTGTGTGTGTGTGTGTGTGTGTGTGTGTGTGGTGTGTGTGTGTAATCACACTCCTAGGGATAGTTCTAGTAGTGAAACATAAAATAGCCCAGAAAGTGGATGGAAAAACAGCGCGGCAGTAGCTAAATTGGTAAGAGCATCGCACTTAATGCGAAGATGTGGGATCGTTCCCCACCTGTGGCAAGTTGTTTTTTCATCCTCTTTCATTTGCATTTATAATTTCTTTAATTCAATTAGTAAGTACAAGTAATTTCCCCTATGTTGTCTTCTTGGTGTCAAGTGTTTGTTGGCTTCTTATGATATGATTAATAAATACCGGGCCCCTTGGTTCTGTTCTTCGCGTTCTATATATATATATATATATATATATATATATATATGAGAGAGAGGGGGCAGGTGAATGACGGGGAAGAGTGATAGTTGATGGTGAAGAACCCCGCCCCTCCGAAATAATTTTATGGCTACGCCACTAGTGAAGCACCACTGTGCGTCATTGATGAGAGAGAGAAAAAGCAATGAGAAGAAAGGCAGGGAAGTCAACCAGACAAGTGGCTGGCTTGCTACCCTACACTAGGTGAAGGGAAAGGGGATTAGAAAGAGGAAAGCGTGAAGAAGAGAGTGAACACTGTGTGTGCACGCACTAAAGTGCCTTGAAATCAGTCAGTTCCAAGCAAGTACCCGCCGCTGCTCTCTGCTGCCTGCTGTCTGAAGCTAATCTTGGTGCTTCCCTATAGCTGGTGATGCACGTTGAAGTCACCTGGGACAACCAAGGGACCAGTGCTCGTTAGTAGTACGTTGCAGTACGTGTCAGTGTATTGTTAAAGTAAACCACGGCTTTTTTTGACTTCATTTCAAATAGAATGCTGCGGGTGAGCCATGATGCTTACTCAAGGCTTGCAAGCACTGATTGAGAGCATCCAGCACTTGCACTGCACTTTGCGCTTATGGAGTATGCAGCTTATTCAAGAGCATTCGAAAAGTATTCATCATAGTCCGGAGCATCATAACCACTTACCAGTCTTCTTCGGGCCTTCTCCTTCAACTCATATCCTGTGCAACTATTGCTAGGTCCCACCTACTTTGGCAAAATGTTGTCTGACAAAGCGAGTGTTGTCTGTGTCCCATCAGCTTGAACAAGTATGTTCCCATATCTGCTGTCATGCCCAATTCATTCTTACACATTCTTTCTTGTTATTGTAGGGATGGTGGCCTCAACATAAAGGCTGTGTGCAGTGCTGTATCTCCTAAACTGTGCTCTCTCTACAGTGCACTTTTTGCATACACCTGCCTTGTAAGGATATGTACTGCTTCATAGACATCCTTGAGGGACAAGTAGAGTAAAGCAATGAAAAGCCACAGCACTACAGGTGCATGCAAGGATCAGGTGCATGTCTACGCCTGAAGGAGGCAGCGCTGCACCTTATTGTTTCCTATAGGACTTAGCATAAATAATGTGAAATGACTTCTAAGAGCCGTCACCACTGCACTATTCTGTCCTTTAGCTTTGTCACATTCTGTCTCACCGCTCCCCTTCACCATGCTGCCTTCAAAGTGTGTGGCTGAACCTTACTTTTCTGAATAACCACTTTACTACACCCCCTTCCTACATCTGTGTGTCCTCTAATGCACACATAAACACAGCACTTGAAGCACACACTTCTCGTTTCCAGCTGGAATTATGCCATTGCCTTGAAGAATTATCTACATTATGGCTTTTCTTAAATTTATTTTTACAGCCAACATCTTGTGTTTTACAGTACTACTGAGCACTGCCATGGTAAAAGTATTACAAATGGTTTCACACAAGACTCCAGTTAAATCTTCTGCACGAATATCGTCACACAACCATACTACTGTATAAGATAGGCAGAGGCAAGAGAAAATGCTGAGGGAACTGTCACTGTGATCAGCCAGCAGTGTGAAGCCTGAAAATTCATTTATAAACTGCAGGGTTTATGTAGCAAGCCTAAAGTTGGCCCTTAATGTTTATAACGACACCCCACCCCTTATTGAATGAAAGCACATTTGTGGGCAGCCATCAAAAGTACTTCAGTGTCCCTTTAATCCACTCATAATCACAGTTATATGGTGTATTTAAGACGCATTTTTCAGCCATTTTTGGCTTACAATAATACAATTTACTGTGCATGCAAGTTCACGCTGGCTAATTTCAGAAATTTTTACACATATTCAAGTGCACAAGCGTAACCATGCCTTGTTGGGCTCCATGTGGGAAGCAGTTCTGCGCAGGTGCCGTG
The DNA here is from genome assembly GCF_013339745.2 of Dermacentor silvarum. Lineage (NCBI taxonomy): Eukaryota > Metazoa > Arthropoda > Arachnida > Ixodida > Ixodidae > Dermacentor > Dermacentor silvarum. Next base: position 423,545,033 of record NC_051154.1, read on the forward strand.
CCATGCACTGCTGTTTCGTGGCACTGAGCAGGGTCTTCCACGGGATGTGATCACATCTGTGGGCTCAGTCGAGTCGGCCTTCCTGACCCAGTGCTCACCTATCCTCAACTCTTATACAAGCCCTGACCTGCCTCCATTGCTGGTGCTAATCCAGTATCTCGTACAGCTTGAGGTGGGTGTGAACATGCACAGCACTTTTTGCCAAATGTACATTAGTATGCACCAGCTGTTGGTCAAATGCACTTATTAACCCATAAGGTGTTGAGTCAAACGTCTTCATTTTCCTATTACATATTGTCTTGTAAGGATACAATTGTTGTTTGCTAGCTGGAATTTTCTGCATTTTGCACACAGAAGTAACAGATCCTCTCTGTGCTAGCATGTGCATTGTTTCCTTTGTTCCCAAGAGTGGGGCCTGCCATGGTCACTTTGCACTGTATATATTTTCTCGTGCAAGTGATGTATTGCATTTCATGAGGCAGCACTTGTGTATAGGATATGTTGCATTTAAATATTTCCCTGTCAATCTTTCTGCATCCCTAGCTTATGAAAAGAAAATACTTTGAAAAAGCTCAACCTAACCACTGTAAAACATCCTTGACCTCCACTTCTAGACTGCTGATGCTGACTACAATGTTGGAGTTTGCCTATATAAATCATCTTGGTGTATTGATACTTAGATACATTGATGAAGCTGGACCTTACCAACTTGAAATGCTCAATGGCCTTTTAAATCACTTCCTGGACCAATCAGCTGATTCACTCACTTTTGTGTGGCGCTAGTAGCAAATTCTGTTTCACGAACGGGAACACTTTTAAGCGCTGAAAAACTACCCCAAAGAAGGTCCACACCAGTCTCGGCGGGTGCCACTGATGCAGGTACAAGCCTCCGCAGCTGCATCGCTAACAGCTAGAAGCAATCCTGTTCACCCAATAAATTTCACTATGAGTTGTAGTGTGGACACAATGTTCCATAAGCTAGCCCCCAGAATGTCATCTGCACTTGTTCATATTCTCTGCAGGGTCCCATGTGGCTGGCAAATCCGTGGCCAGGGCCTGTCGTATAACTATGACCTGCAGTTAAGACCCTGTGATGGCCTGCTCTACTTCGTGCTGACCAAGTCGACACTGGTGGCAGCTGCATACCGTGAGGCAATGCAGATAGTACAGCGGCATGCTACAGGCGAGGAGGAGTGGGATGAAGAGCTGCTGGAAGCGAGCCGTAGTAGCCTGATGTTTGAGATATTGAGAAAGAGAAGTATGTCAACGAGGTTGCCCTCCAGTCCATGCTGTCCTACCTTCGTGGCATCGACATGAGCTACACCAGGCAAGTAAAAATGACTAGGGGTGCCCCTAGGGCACTCTTTCTTTTTTCCCTTTTGGTCACCATCAGTCTCCTTGACCTTTTGGTCACTATTCATTTGAGCTGTAAATGTATGTTGTAATTATGAATAAAATTGAGGGAATTATTTTAGTAAGCTGTGGATAGCTACAAGATTCATATTTCTGCAGCCATACTATTTGCCATGCAAACACAGTCGTGTAAGATTTAAATTTCATGTAAGTATAACTTATGGAAAAACATTTTATGTAAGTTTTAAATCAGAAATTTCTAAGTTTGTGCATCAGTAGATGGTTGTTTATGATTTCTCTTTTCCCTCCCGTGCCTTCACACTTAAGGAGCACTGTATAAATTGAGGCACCCATTCCTCTTCTGTGAATCTGTTTATGAAACACATCACAGAACACGAAGTATGTGTTTTCCAGGCAGAATTTCAGCACCTTTATAAGACATGACGCATTTATCGTTTTTTTCTGTCGCTTAGCTTGTCGTCAGACTGCAGAACTTTCACCCTTGCATATTTCTACTGCTAAATCCATGAGAGCACTAGTAAACAGCGAGTTTGCGTCGAAAGATACAAAAATCTAGTCATCATCTATCGAATGTCATGCACGTTTTCTACAAAGTTTGTACGAGTTGCGGATGAATGAGGGGCCTTTTCCAACAAGTAGTGTGAAAACCCAATGCAGGTAGCGTGAGAACTTGCACAGGGGGGACCTCGTGAATTCCACAATCGGTCACATCAGTCCATCTGGCTTATGAATCTTCTAAAAAGCTGGTGCCAAACCATTGTGGCAGAGGAGGGAGTAGTGCAAGTACTTTTTGTGCGGAGGCACAATACGGTAGATGTCGACGAGGAGTTTCTGCAGACCCCTTTCTACTTCTTGAAGTGTTGGATCCCATTGAGGCGAACGTACATGTTGCTGTCTTCAAGAAATGCGTCTATTTTGATTCCGTAGGCGCTTTTCTGCATTATTATCGTGGCAGTTTACTTGTCAGTTTTTGTACCATTGGGACAAGGCTCAAACCTGTGCTGTAAGTATCCTTGCTAAGCTTCCGCATCAGCCTTCCACTGCTCACCTTCCGGGGCAGTCTATACTCGAGGACAACTTTCTGGGACAATTCTGGCAATAATAATAGGATGAAACCCGCAAACTTTAACTTTTGATTTACACTAGTGTCCACTGTCATCAGTTTCCGACAGCACTTTATCACTGTCTGTGAACCATAACATGTCCTTTGTACGGTCCATTGCGCCTTTTATGTTCGGTATTTATTAAACGACTCCGTAACAATTGCAAACAGAATGGTGGCCCACTCCTAGATTAACTACTTGACTAGTTAGTCCTGAGACGCATGCAATTCTCCCTAATGCCAAAAATGCATGACACGACTTGTTGCTGTTAGCTTAGCATGTAAAATAACAGATTTTTAATGAGCTTTCATAATCACAAACTGAAAGCAGTGCATCGTCATGCTATGCAAGAACTTGTTCTGTCGCCATCCAGGGCCACCATCTTGTGATGGCAATGGCGATGAAATTGGCTAGGCTGGCTTTAATGGTAGGCTGTTGCGAACGCCACAAATGCAGTTTTGGTTAGTATTCTGTTTGCATCGGGCAGGCAATTTTCAAACCAATTTTCTTGGGGGAAAAAAGGCACACGTTAGAATTGGGTAAATACCGTAATCATTCATTGTGAACTACTGTTTTTGCTTGAAAATCTTTCTTGGCCAGGCCGGAAGTAGGCTTTTTGGCTGGAACGTGACGTGTGTTTCACGCATTCATTATCCCCTAAGCTCCACCAAGACAGTCTCCGCCGCTAAAGGGGTCGCTATTGGGGTCACCATAGGGGTCAGGCGCATGCGTGCTGACCAGTGAAGTTTGAATTATCTAGCGAAGACCAGTTTTCTAATCAAAATAACGAAAGCTTGGCCCGTAGAAACGTATAGGCGCCGGCCAAGACCTTCGATCAGTATTGAATTAACCTAAATATCTAATATAATTAACAGAAGTCTAGTGTATAACGCCGGGCGGAGCCTTCGCAGAATCCCGACATTGTCATACTCGCTGCTGACAAGGGAAATGGCACAGTAATAATACAGAAAAGCGACTACAAAAGTAAAATGGCTGCATTTGTTCAATACAGCGACACATACGTGATAAAATGAGAGATGTGCCACACACTGGAAGTTGCAAACCTGCAATCATTCAGCTTGCTGAAAGCTGTCGACCTCTGTTGAAGTTGCAAGGAGATGCAAATTTGGTGCAAGCTCTGACCATTGTTTCCCTTGTCTATAGTTATGACCACCTAACCACAGCTGAAATACAGCTGTGGTCAGCTGTAAACATGTGCGTACAGCACCTCATTGAGAAGCTCTCCTGGCCACTTGTGCTTGAAATGTTTGGGAATAGTTTTTTTCTGGCCTACAAATATTTGGCTTTTGGGGAATCCCCCCCCCCCTCCCTCCAATAAAAATAATTTGTCGGCTAGTGTATATCACTTTATTTTACTATGCTTACTTATTTTCGTTTTCTTGTGTCCCAAACTGCACCCTCGGCTTACAATCGTGGCTGCCTTATAATTGAATAAATATGGTACAGTAAAAGCTCGTTAATTCGAATTTCACAGGGACACTTAACGAGTTCGAATTAACCGAAATTCGAACTAACGAAAGTGATTAAAGAAAGCCACATCTGATGACAAAAAAAAAGGTAGAGCACCTCTAGGTACATTTATTTGCAAAAAAAAGTTCGGAATGGTTTTCTACTTTTTGCCTCTGAAAGCGATTGCTGCCGCTTTATCTTCCAGAGCTCGAATGAGCCGGAAAGCATCGTCTTCGCCTTCTTCAAAACTGAAGAAAAGCCGGGCGTGATTTAGTCCGTCCATCACCTGTGCCAACGAAGGTCGTACCGGTGTTTCACCAACATCATCATCATCATCTTCATCATTCGCGTCGTCATCGTCCACGGCTGGGTTTTCGTCTTCGCCGACGACTTGGGCGATGATTTCATCATCGGTCACGGCACCGCACACCGCCGCGCAGCTGTCGACATTCACGTAGTCGCCGAAGTCCACATCGCCGAGCACCTCCCGTACATGAACCAGAGCGCGGACGTTCTCTTCAACTTCATTTGCGTCTGCGTTAAGGGCTCCGAAACCACAGTGCCGGAAACAATACGCAATTATTTCTGTGGTTACCTGATTCCAGGCACGCACAAGCATGTGCAGGGCTGTGAGCAGAGTGACGGTGTAGCTCTTCTCATTATCGGAGCACAGGAGCAACTTCTCGAGAACGTGGCGTCTATAAAAGCTTTTCAAAACTTTTATAACGCCCTGATCCATAGGCTGAAGAGCCGCAGTGGTGTTAGCCGGAAGAAAAACCAGCTCAATGGCTCTCAACTCGACTTCCACCTTGTGCGCCGAGCAGTTGTCGACGAGGAGGAGAATCTGCCTCTTGCCGAGCTCAAATTTTCGGTCGAGTTTCCTCAGCCACTGCTTGAAAAGCTCACCCGTCATCCAGGCCTTCTTATTTGCTGCATAGTCGGCCGGCAGCGTGCGGATGTTCTTAAAACATCGAGGCTTTTGCGACTTCCCTATCACAAATAGGGGGAGCTTCTCGGTTCCAGTCATATTGGCCCCGAGCAACACCGTCACCCGCTCTTTGCAACGTTTGCCGCCTGCGCACACGTCCCCCTTGTAGGTGATCGTTTTGTCCGGCAAGAGTTTAAAAAACAAGGCGGTCTCGTCGGCATTAAAAATATCGGATGGCGCGTACCTGTTCAGGTGGTCTAGTAGCGCACCATTCCGCCACACGGTGCAGGTTTCCGCGTCTACGGCTTTGGCTTCGCCGCACACACTGCGGAAAACGAGGTCGTGTCTGACCCTGAAGCGGCGAAGTCGGAGAGGTTCAGACGTAGCGCGAAATCAGCCGCCTTCGCTACAATGATGGGGCCACTCAATGGGATATCCTGGCTCCGTTTTTCCTTAATCCATGCGAGCAACGCTGCCTCCAGGTCCGGGTGCTTTGCTGTACGAATTCTCTTCCGATCCTTGGCGAAAGTTTCAGCCGCGTATGAGTCCTCAATAGTCTTCTTATTGCGGATGTAGGTCGACAGCGTGCTTCTCGGTATATCGTGCTTTTTGGCAATTTCATTCTTACTCTGCTTCCCTGCATCCACTTCCCTTGGAATTTCCACTTTTTCCTTCCAACGTTTTGGCACGGTATTTTCCACGCGACGACATAGCGGCACGCGAGCAGTGTCGGTCTGCGACGGACACGTACAGAACAAAAGAGAGGCTTAGAAGTTAGACGTTGCGATTGCACTGGCGACGGAGACAATGGCCGATTTCGGGGTTGCCACCGAACGCACTGTGTATCCCGCTGTCCATGATGATGCGGCAGAGCATTTGCGAATAAACGCAAGTGCTGCCCCCTAAAAACACGCAATGATGATAGTGTATGTCGCGCCATCTGTCGCTTAACAGCAGAGACTGCGAGCTGGCTACGGCGGCGCGCAGTTCGAATTATTCGTGGCGGGCCGGATTAGCATTCGAAATAACGAGCTTTTCAATACATAAGGCTCTATGGAGCATGGCCGGACTGTGCCACTTAGTTCGAATTGTTCGAAAATTCGAATTAACGAGGTGCGAATTAACGAGCTTTTACTGTAATCTCACAATTACACAGCAATTGGTGTAATCACTGCCACTGAACTCACATGGTCAGCGAGTTTTGCCCTGTAGCAAATGGAGTCATTTTTTGGCATGCAGGACCCTACTGGAAAAGGTGGCACAAGTGAAGCTACAAGACATGGTGCGTGTGGGAAAGCAGTATCTGTCTTCGCTCTTTGACCCTGCTGTGTCCAAGCTGGCCATTTGCTGCCACCCATCCAAGGTTGATGATACTGTTGCTGCTTTCAAAGAGTGCGTACCATTTTCTTTTTTTCTTCCAGATTCCTTCTATGGTGGCTATGAAAGCTTAGAACATACTATTTCTTGTTCATAATACCTACTCATTGTAGTAATGAAGTTGTATTACAGGTGGTCATGTTTTGTGAAATGGGACTTTTTAAAAAGCTTCTGGTAATTTCACTTTCACATTGCTGTTGGTCATAGGCAGATGAGCATTTCAAGAAAGGTGGCATAAGTGTAACTTTCTTATGACAGCAAATACAGTGGCTTGTGAAATTACTTTGGCTGCAGTTGAACCTCGTTATAACAAAGTTGCATGGGACCCAGATATACCTTAGTTATATCGATTATCCATCATGAGCACATAGTCGTGACACGCTGATTTCGATGTGGCACATTATAGATTTAAGTCGTTAAATCTAATATTTTGTTATATCTATGTTTATTATATTGCGATTCTACTGTCATTTAATTAAAGTTTATGCGAGCAGCCTAATATAAAAGCTGGGCAGCTTGAGGCACCAGCCTAACAGCTATCTTGCATGCACTTTCAATGACCGTTGAAACCAGCAGCCGTTGAAATCTGCAAGTCTACTAACATAGCTTGCACAACAGAGCCAATGGAGCCTTGCAAGTTTGTGGGTTCTTGGTGTCTCACAGGAGACCAACCACCGCTGGTTCGAGCTTAGCGAGCCACAGGGCCGCGTCAGTTGTCGCCTCCAGCACCGCTCGCGCGCGAGCTCAGAGGCCGCAAGGGGCTACCGAGCAACGCACGCAAAAACACAGTAAAGCCCCGAGTTGACGGAAACCATTTATTGAATCCGTCGGCACCAGCACTGCACAAACACCCGCGCGGCGGGGAACCAAAGGGGTCGCGAACCAGGGCGAAAATACAATAACAGGCGCCTATAGCACGTCGCGGCGAGAGCACAGGCTCAAGCTGGGACACGCCGCTAGGAAAAGTCCCAGCGGCTATGCTACTTGCTCTGGCGATAACCAATGGGTCAACTCGCGAGAGCTCGTGCAATCTCCGTCGGCTTAGGCTTTCAGCAAGTGCGGCTCGGCGTGGTACAACCTCGCGCAAGCGCTAGGCACCGCTCGTCGGCTTAGCGTCGGGAAAAGGATCAGCACAAAGTACGCGCTCCCCGCACGGGCAAAGGCACCGTGCGTGTGCTCCAGTCCTAGTCACAAAGGTGTCGGCGGACGAGAGGAAAGCATGTACGTACCGTGCGCTGGTCCCGGAGATAAGAGAGCCACGCTCCGCCGCTAGCAGCCGATGCGGCTGCGTAGTGACATCAGCGCCCCGCCCTTACCGCAAACCACCGCATGCGCAGTGCCACCGCGGGAACCGGTTAGCAGCGGACGGGGAATGAAGGCGAGGGACGGCAGAACAGGTGAAGCCCCGTGCAATGGCGCCGGCGCCTCCCTCAATCCCCATAAGTTTCAAGAGTTGTTGGCTTCAACTGTCATTAAAAAGCGCTAGAATGGGGGCCTCAAAAGTTTCAAAGCCTCCCAATAGTTGCGCCATCACATTACAGTGTTCCAGGTTCGCATTGGACATGCTATTTTTCCTGTGTAGCTGTTGACTTCAAACTTGTTACAAAAGAAAGCTTTGTGTCAACAGACATTCCAGCACTCATTAAAACAACAGCTCTCACCTAACACCAATCTGGTCAGAATGCTTTATGTAGCTCATCATGTTTGTAAGTAGTGAATGATGATGTAAGCTATCACTGTTCTTTGAATTGGTAGTCGATTCTTCCGTTTGTGAGCATAAAATAGGTGGGTTTTATATGAATTATCAATAATCCATTGCTACAATGGGACAACAGATATGTCTGATTCTGAAGCCAGCCAAAGAAACCAACCTGGAATTTTAACTCTAGATTGATATTGACTCCCTCACACCTATAAGGGCAGCAGTTGGTTTACTGTTATCATGTCATAGCTTTGCTATTCAGCCACAGTAGTGCTGCAAGTACAAGACTCAAAGCCCTGCTGTAAAACTTGCCTCTGGTGCATACCCCGATTTCAGCATGGCAAAGCTCATTGATTCCCCTGTTCTAAAAATCTGAATTATACGTACTATGTATGTTGCAGGCCACTTTGACCAACACGGTAGTGTACACTGTAAAAGAGCACTGAAAGTTGTCCCATTACTCATGGGTCTCACGGAAGAAGGATACAGTACAAGAACTGCTTGTCTGTCAATACATCCAGTGCAATGATGGTCTGAGCCTAATGCCAATCTACCTTTACCATTGTGAATTAGCACTTTACACAAAGCTACTAACGTTCTGGTGTGGCATCTGTAGTGCCATCACTGTCCTTGCTTGTGACTCTATCTGGCTCTTATGTGAGCAGCATATATAAAGTAGAACTTCGTTCATACATTTTCTTAGGGAAACGCGAGAAAAAAAAACATACTAACCGGGAAAACGTAAGATCCAGAGTCACTAAAAAAATTTGACGGACTCAACTGTAGTTGGCTCTACGTAATCCGAAGCGTTTCACTAACCATTGCAACACGAGACGCCGATGCACGCCGAGCTGTTGAGGCCCAAGCACCCCGAGTCGCGTGTTGTCTTTTTTGCGGCTTCAGCAATCGTACACTTGCGCTCCTCGTATTCGTCCTGGGTCAGCAGCTTCTTCGAGTGAGGCATTTTGGCGGGAAGTTTTAACGTGCCCACTTGTCGCGAATTGTTGCTGCACGAGACACTGACACGGAACTGGAACGTGGAACTGGTGGGGCCCGAGCGACCCGAGACTCATGTTGTTGTTTTCCTATTGTGTAGTGCTTTAAGATGGCAACGGGAAACCGAAACGAAGTCAAGCTGGTGGGCAATGCCGGAATACAGAGCAAAACAAGACGCTGCAGTAGGGAATGGCGGCGCGTTTGTGTTAATATCTATTAAAAGCGTGCAGGGGCTGTATTCTGAAACGATCCACTTCGGCAGTAGTATCACCTCGGCGACAACATCACCGTGAGGCGCACACTGATTGGCTGGTTCAGCAAAATTGGATGACATCGTGCTCAATCAGCCAATCAGCGCGCGTCATTGGCCAATGCGATAGTATCGCCAAAGTGGATCGTTTCAGAGTGCGTCCCCTGGGCTTCCAACTGCACTAAGCCCCATGCGCTGTGGAACAGATAGGTGAAGATGCTTACCGCAATCAGGTTGGCGGCTATAGCTGTGAATGCCACGTGCGACGACCCTGGGGCGATTTGCTGGTACCAGAATAGGAAACTGAGTGCGCACTGGCGTTTTCACGTGAGACGGACGGGCGAGTATTGCGGGGAAGCTGCTGCGGCAGGCAGCTACTGTTCTCGATCACGCGCACCTCGCGCCTTTTCTTGTTTACATGGGATCTAGCAGCCGGAAAATATATGACATGATCGCAGTTTGGCGATGTGCTGAACATTGGTGCCGAAAAATTGTGTTTTCCGGGTACATATGAACCAGTAAAAAAGAAGCGTAACTGTATTGGGTTATTGTTGTCTTCTCGATCATGAACGTTTGCGCCAGGAAATCATACGTAACAGGATCGTATCAACAAGGTTCTACTGTAACTGGTACAGTGTTCTTTTTTCTCTTTTGGGTATCAAACACACGCGTACGTGTGACACCATGGCCGCGATTTTGTAGCGATGCCTTTTTCCAATGCTTAATGCCTTGCGGCACCTTTTGCGTTCGTGAGTGGTCAAAGCGACGCTTTAACCACTCACGAAAGCGAAAGGCACCGCAAGGCATCGGGAAAAGATGTCATCACAATATCGCAGACTGTATTTAAGCCATTGCAAAAAAAAAAGTTATGGGGATGAGCTAAAGTGCTTACCCACCAAGCAACGATCAAGGCACCTTATGGTTTGAAATCATTACACTCATTCTTAATTCACTGGTTGGGCTGCATGTTATGCCCTTCACTTTTGAGTGAATTGTGCTTGATGGTGGTATAAAAAAGGGAGACAGCTGTACAGAAGGACTGTGCCATGAGAATTCATCTTTCTTGTTTCCAGGTTCCGGAGAAACCTCACAGTTGTTACATCTCTGGAAGATAGCATTTTTGCAAAGTATTAAAAATATGGTCAATCATCAAAAAGTCGAACCAAAAACTGACACAGCCCAAGCCCAAAGCTGAGGATCTAAGCAAGTCACACTTTGTGCGCAGCTTTCTTATTTCTAAACTGTTCTCTAAGTTAAGGACTGTGCTTGTTTGTTGAGGTGCACCACACTTGTCATCGGCACTGATTTTTTAAATAAAGCCTATTCAATTGTTCGTACAATTTTTAGATGTCTCTTGAAATAGCTGAGCTGCATGTTAAATGTGCTTTGTAATGTGTACGTGAACAAACCAAACATTTCAGTGTTCCTTGAGCATGCATCAACTTTTTCTTCTTTTCATGCTGGAACTCGTTTCACTTTGTTCTTCGTATATCAGATGCCGCTCTGTGAAATCCGGGTGAATTTTATGGTCATGATTTCTTGTAAATGCCTTGGTAGTCAGGCAACCCTCATGCATTCGTAGTCGCTGATGTCATCAACCGTGACACACTCCTCGCACTAGCTGCTGTAGTGGCTTTTTGTTTGTTTATCTAGCAGCCTCTTTAGAGTCACTGCTGAATGTTTGCTTGACATGAATTGTAAACAAAGCTGCACTGAAAATAATGACTGACTTAGTCGTGCATGAAAATCCATTTATCAGTTTGAACTTGGGTCACCCAGAGATGTGCTACCAATGAATGTGGCTGGCTGAATTCGGCAATGGTGATAGGCCACTTTTGACACTGTGTAGCATACCTCTTGTGAGTCATGACAAATAATTGTGACAAATGGTGTTCTAACTAGGCACTTGTCTTTAATTGCTCAATGTTACCCTGAAGCAACTGTTTGTATGCCAGTCTGTGGCTCAGTAGCAATGCATGGTGCCTTCTGGCATCTGATCATACCACCCCTACTATGTTAATGATTAGTAGCCCATTACAGTAAAGATGAATTGCAACGTGCACCTGCAGCAGCCCACATCAGTATAGCAGGCTGTGCTTCGGGCTATGCTTAAGTGTTCTACGTAGGCTACGACTACATTCTTTAGTTCACATTATAATCAATACTATTTGTTTTCTGGGTGTGCACAAACTCTCCTTCAATTATATTCCTGCAAATACGGTACCTGTAGAGGCAAATGGTGCATACCAATGCAAGAAATCCTAGAAGTGTAGAAAACACTGTTTTTACAATTCTCAAGAAAAAGTAGAACTTCCAAAATGAAGCACTATCAACTCTTTCCTTATCATGTCTGAAAATTTATTTATTTGATCAATGGTTTTTTAGTCACGCTGGCAAAGATCGACCAGAATTTTTCTACAAGTAACACCATGCACTGTCTGAACGAAAGACTGCACCTTTACTTTTGGCCAGATTTGTCAATCTTTGCACACTGGGGAATGTTGAAAAATGTGTAATTTTTAACAGGAGGTCTCATTGAAATTTGCCTCCAGTGCCTGTCGCACTTAAAAACACTGCAAAGTGTGCACCTTGGGCAACGTGGGGGAATTTTTTTAACTACAGCAACAGTGAACACTCAGTGAATTCTGTGACTACCGTATTTTCCTGTGTATAACCAGCGTCTTCGTATGACCCGCATCACCCTTTGCAACACTTGGAAAGAGGAAAAGGGAAGTCGCTGTTTTACCCATAAGGCGAAGCATTGATAGCGATAGCAAGTATTAGACAACCACACGACATAAGGTTCATAATTTTGTAGGCTGTATAAATTGCAGTAAACATTCGCTTACTAAAACTAATAAGTGTGTCGTCACGTACGCACAGTCAAACATGAACAGATCTCGCTCGAGGACCGTGAACACTCACAGACGCAGCGCAGCGTTGGCTTGATGAGTGCTAACAGAGAGGAGGACGCTTGTGCTATCTCTCCTTTCAACGCGCGTCTCCGAAGCTTGAGATTACGCACCTCCAGGTACTAGGCAGGCACTAGGCGCGCGGAAAGACAGCGCATATTCAGCCATCACGGCTCGCCTCAAGTTTGCACCCGCCGAAGATCACCTCCGAGATAAGGCGCGGGTGGTGTAAGCGCTCAGCCGCGGACAGCCATGCGCAGCCACGGCCTGGCTAGAGGAGGCGACGCCCGCTCACTTGGGCCCCCTATCGCGTTCTAATCACCTGGCCAACACTGGGCGCGCATAAAGTCGCCATCTTTCTTGGGTTACCCTCGCACCCGCAGCGTACGGCGCGCGATATGATCTTATCGCACTTGTACTTTCTATGGAAGCTCACGGCGATGACGATGTCGAAAATTCGCCTAGAATGTTCATATATAATTGCTATTGAAATAAGATCCGCGCATATAACTCGCAGAAGTAACCGCACACAACAACGCTCAAAACTTTATTTAAAAAATTCTCTCCACGTCGTATCTAATCTTCAACCAGCCAATTTGTTCCCCACCTCTTCGGCGGCGCCGTAAAGGACTGCCGGCGCCGCATGCACTCTTCAACTGCTAACCAGTGTTGCCAAATGTTTTAGCCGCGTATCGCTAAAACGAGACAAACAATTCGCGAAATTTTCGGTAAATCTTGTGTAAAGTGGGCGTTTTGGAAGACTAAAATGTGAGATAACGTAGCGTATGTTGTGTTTGCCTGTGTTCAGCTGTGTTCAGTTTGCGGGTTGGCAACCTCTCTACGATAGTACTAGTGTAGTCAACCTTGTGCGTGACGGGCGTAGGGTATATAAGGCCCTGACCGGAAATAAAAGCTCTCTTTGTTGTTTCGCCGTTACGATAGCAGTTTCGGGCTCGCCTTCGCCCGGTGTCTTTTTCTTCGCGCCATCTTGCATTGGTGCGAGATACAACATAAAATGGCGACGAGGTAAAACCGCGAGTTCTTCAAGATCGATGCACGCCTGCACTCATCGCCCAGAAGCTTCATCAAGCTCAAGGATGCGAGCTCGAGTTGCGTCGCCCACTCCAGCAGTCTCCGTCGTTCGCGACGCCACTCCGGCAAGTTAGGCTTCGCAGCGCTGCCGTGTCGCCCGCTACTCTTTTCACGCCTGCACCTCACTCTACGCCGGTAAGCCATGGCTGCCTTATTCAACTGCAACCCGCCGCCTCCTCCGTTTCTTGCTACGCCGGGTCCTGCATCAGTACCGTGGAGACAATGGAAGCTTGCGTTTCTCAACTACTTGGAGGCTATCGGCGGCGAGGACCTCACGCAGCGACGCAGAAAAGCTATCCTACTGAATGCACTAGGCTTGGAGGGGCAGCGAATATATTACAGTTTGGCGCCACTTACCGCGTCGGAGCTCATCAACGTACATATGAAGACTGAGCCCGACTTGGATGTTTTCGACGAGGCAATTTCACTGCTTGACAAGCATTTCGCAACAAGCGTAAACGAGTTGATGGAGCGACACCGCTTTCGACAGCGTCGTCAGCTGCCGGGTGAGCCCTTCGAGGCTTATGCCGCTGCACTGCGTGAGCTAGCCGCAAGCTGTGATTTCGGTGATCAAATGGAGAAAGCCGTACGAGACCAGCTACTGGAGGGGTCGACATCGCAACAAATACGTGAGCGTCTGCTTTTTGAGGGAACAAGCCTTACGCTGAGCCGCGCTGTGGAGCTTGGCAAGCACATCGAACAGACTCTACATGAACTTAAGGAACTGTCAGCTGATTCAGTGGTGCAAAGAATAGTTGACAAGCCTGAACGTAGGAGTGCAAGTGGATTTTCGGCGTGCTACCGTTGCGGGTCAACCGAACATCGAGCGAATGCAAGAGAATGCCGTGCTAAGAAGGTGAAATGCCGAAACTGCAACAAAGTTGGACATTTTGCGTATGTGTGCCGTTCAAGACGCCCAGGTGAGTCTCGGGGCAACACCGAAAGCAAGAACACGCCTGAAGCGACGAATGCTATCTCTGTTCGCAACCTCAGCACTGAAGGTATGCGAGGGAAAGGAATTTACATCGATGTCAATGTTAACAATACTACTCTGAGCCTCCTCATCGACACGGGGTCGTCTGTCTCTCTGCTTAATGAAGCAAGCTTTCAAGAACATTTCTCTGGCTGTTCACTTACGGATGCTAAAGTGAGGCTGATTGACTACTCAAAGCAACAGATTGCAGTCAAGGGATGCTTTCTGGCGAACGTAGCCTACAAGCAGGTTCAAACCTCTGTTCTTTTTCACGTCGTGGAACGTGGTACATCGCTTTTGGGACTGGATGCCATACAGAATCTCCAACTTTGCATTGAAGGGGATACGCTGTCGTGTCTACAAACAGATTCACAGCCTTCATCGTTGCTGCCAGCCCACCTGCGTGGTGAATTTTCGCACCTGTTCTCTGGTAAACTTGGCCAGGTCAAGGGTTTTGTGCACGAAGTCAAAGTTCGTCCCTCGGTGAAGCCTGTAGCTGCCAAGCTACGACGGTTACCGCTTGCTCTCCGTGAACGTGTGTCTGCCGAATTGCGCCAACTGGAACTGTCGGGCATCATAGAACGAGTTGATGCGGCCGAATGGGTATCGGCGATCGTTGTTGTGCAGAAACCCAATGGGACGATACGCCTCTGCGTTGACCTTCGAGAAGTGAACAAGGCCATCATAGTGGATGGGTTCCCTCTCCCCCATACGGAGGAACTGCTGCACCACCTGGTAGGTGCAACTAGATTTTCAAAACTGGATTTGAAAGCTGCGTACCATCAGCTGGAACTGACACGTGAAAGTCGTGAACTAACAACATTTGTGACTCACGAAGGCCTTTTCAGATTTAGAAGAGTATGCTTTGGCCTTGCATCTGCACCTGCAGCTTTCCAGAAGTTGATGTCATCCATACTGAAAGGGTGCCAAGGGGTACTGTGTTACATAGATGATGTGGTAGTATGGGGAAAGACTGCCAGTGAACACGATGAGAACTTGCGAGAAGTTCTGAAACGGATCTCCAATGCAGGTCTCACACTGAATGAAAAATGTGTTTTTGATGTGGACCAAATATCCTTTTTGGGTCATGTAGTGAGTAGTGAGGGCATCGCACCCATGCACTCAAAAGTTGAAGCAGTCACCCAGGCAGCAGTGCCAAAAGATGCACCAGCGTTACGATCGTTTTTGGGACTCGCAGGATATTACGCCCGTTTCGTGCCACACTATGCGGACGTTGTAGAACCGCTCAGGAAACTATTGCGCAAACAGCAAGCGTTCGTATGGGACGAAGCCGCACAGCACAGCTTTGATGCCGTCAAAGCAGCGTTATCGTCATGCAGCGTGATCCACATGTTCGATCCAGAACTGCCGGTGGTTGTGACTACGGATGCCTCCAACACAGGACTGGGCGCTGTACTGCAGCAGCAAGCAGGGAAAGAGCTGCGAACGGTAGCTTTTGCATCCCGGTCATTGACGTCTGCCGAACGCAAGTATTCTGCGGGGGAAAAAGAGGCCCTCGCGTGTCTCTTCGCGTGTGAACACTGGCACGTCTACTTGTGGGGCCGGCGATTCCTTCTCCGAACTGATCATCAAGCGCTGGTGACATTGCTGTCGTCGGGAGGTGCTGGTAGAAGGCCACTACGAATTGCAAGATGGTCTGCCAGACTTTTGTATTATAACTTTGACATTGTGTACCAAAAAGGAAGTGATAACGTAGTGGCTGATGCCTTGTCCAGGCTAGCGGTGACCTCTGCAGCTGAGCCAGAGTTGGACGAAGAGGTGGTGTCCGTGGTACTGTCTTGTATCACCAAAGGGCAGCTTCAAGCAGCTACAGCCGAGAGTGAAACCTTACAGACTGTGATTAAATACATTGCTTCTGGATGGCCTGCCAAAAAGATTTTAGGCCCAGAAGTAAAGCCCTACCATGAGGTGAAGGAGGAACTCTCAGTGATAGACAACATAGTGTTCAGAGGGGACAGAATTGTTGTGCCTGAAACTTTGACATCCGAGTTGGTGGTGTTCGCGCATGACACGCATCCAGGCATCACACGAACAAAGCAAAGACTTCGAGAGAAATTCTGGTGGCCACGAATGGATACGGAGGTGGAACACGCAGTCAGAAGTTGCCACACTTGCCAAGCAGCTGACAAGTCGGCAAAACCGACTAATGCACCCCTGCAGCCTGTTGCGTTCCCAGAGCTGCCATGGCAGAAGCTCGCCATTGATATTGTAGGCCCCCTCAACTTGCAGCAGGCAAGTCCGAGGTTTGTAATAACTCTAATAGACTACCATTCTAAGTGGCCAGAAGTTTACTTCGCAAATACAGTGACGTCTGAAGTTGTCATCGACTTTTTAACTAATGTTTTCAGCCGCGAAGGCTACCCAGAGGAAATAATTTCTGACAATGGACCCCAGTTTAAATCCCAGGTATTTGAAAATTTCCTGAAGGAGAGGGGAATCAAGCATGGTGTCTCGTCCGTATATTACCCCCAAGCCAACGGCTTGGTGGAAAGATTCAACAGAAGCCTAAAGGACTTCATTCAACTCTCTGTTTTGGAAGGCAGATGTGTCCAGTCGACTGTAGTGGAATATCTGGCCGTGTACAGAGCAACGCCGCATTCTACTACAGGAGTTTCCCCGTCTGTGTTACTTCACCGCCGCCAGCCCAGGACTCTCCTCGACATTGTGGGCTTGCAGTCCAAGGAGTTCTTCCAAGAGCCTGCATTGGCCATGCGCCGGCTGCGTGCCCGTGTTCAGGCAAAGCAGATGTCAATGAAGACTTCCACAGACGAGAGGCGAGCGGCGAAGGCTCCGAAGTTCCGGGAAGGAGATTATGTGAGAGTTCGTACCCAAGCAGCGACGGGAAAGGCGGGACGATCCTACTCCAAGCCCCGACGAATAGTCAAGCAGCTAGGTCCAAACTCTTTCCGCTTGGAGGATGGGCGTACATGGAATGCGTCGAAGTTGGTGTCTGTTCCAGAGCAGTGTCAGATCGGGAGGAACCAGCAGTCGCCGAGCGCCCTGCCCACTGAGGAAGACCCCGACCCGTGTGGTGCAGACGACTCGCAACTGCCTCTGCAGGCAACCACGCCTACGAGATCACCGCCTTTATCAAGTTCATGTCAACCCCCTAACTGCCCTTCAGTGGTGACGTCAAGAGGACCCTCGACTAGGGACCGACGGCTTCCGTCACGGTTCCGGGACTTCTATGTGTGACTTCATTTTTTTTTGCGAAGGGGATGATGTTGTGTTTGCCTGTGTTCAGCTGTGTTCAGTTTGCGGGTTGGCAACCTCTCTACGATAGTACTAGTGTAGTCAACCTTGTGCGTGACGGGCGTAGGGTATATAAGGCCCTGACCGGAAATAAAAGCTCTCTTTGTTGTTTCGCCGTTACGATAGCAGTTTCGGGCTCGCCTTCGCCCGGTGTCTTTTTCTTCGCGCCATCTTGCATTGGTGCGAGATACAACAGCGTACTTTATTAATATGTTTACAAAACAATTGATGCACCTGAAATTCTGTGTTTATCTTCATATTGTAAGGTTGCAAATCCAGCACGATTAAAAAAAACGGCTATATGGACTGATCTTCCTAGCTCGAAAAGTATTTGGTTCACATTATCTTTGCTTTTTTTTTTTTTTTTTTTTTTTTTTTTTTTTTTTTTTTTTAGTTACCCGCCGTCGTGGTGGCTCAGTCAGTAAGGCTGCTGAGCACGAAATCGCGGCATCGAATCCTGGGGCCGCGGCGGCCGCATTCGCTGGCGGCGAAATGCAAAAACGCCCGTGTGCTTGCGCTATAGTGCTCGTTAAAGAACCCCAGGTGGCCAAAATTAATCCGGAGCCCCCCACTACAGCGTGCCTCATAATCAACTAGTTTTGGCACGTAAAACCCCAGGGAAAAGAAGAAAAATATCTTTAAGTTATCGGCACTTGTGAAAATAGAACTAAATTCTTCGACACGCGCTTAGTCGCGTGTTGTTAACACGGCGATGACAATTAGTGATCGTTATACAGGTCAAATGCCACGCTTCCGCCACTTGATCCACCTGAAAACTCCTTGTGTATATTGATTTGCTCGGAAGCAGTCGGTTCAGATTCGCGTGAACAATCTCAGCCGCTCCGGCATGTACGCCTTGATCTGTCTTATCATTCAGCTGCTGCGTTCTAAACATTACCTTAAAATTTATTGCAATAAGTCTCGGTAAATTAATTTAGTTTAATATACTGCTACGCTTGCGAACGTTTAGCAATTGAACGTATGTAGTGTAACAGCAGAACCCGCAGCGTTAAAGGGCAACTCCGGCGATTTTTCGGTGAATATAGGTTCTCTTTTGCAGTCTGATTATGAGTGCCAAACGTAATGACTGCAAGTCATCTAGTTTTCCTTAAAATGAATTTTATAGATTGGTTGCGTGTTCCCGACTGATGCCCACGAATGTATGACTTTTTACTGGCCACCACCTGCTTGTGACGTCAGAGTCTTCACCGCCACTACGCCCCGAAACGACGAAGCTGACTGCTAACCGGCTTACGTCCCTATCACGGTGCGTGGACAGGAATGGCCGACGGCGCAAAGAGTAAAAACAAGTTAAAATGTTCGGATTGATGTCAAATTTGTCAGGGAGGTTCCTGTAAACAAAGTAAATGAATGGCTTTGAAAAGGAAACTTGGTACATTTTGGTCTGGGTGGGAATCGAACCCGGGCTTCTGGGTTGCGCGACTAGCACGCTTCCCCGACGCCACGGCGGCTCCTCGGCACTGGCGTGCGGTATGTTGCACACGTCACGTCGCAGCCATCTGACTGACTAAAGGTGTCACCAAAAGGATTATAATGCTTTTGCATTCCCACGTACGTAATCAGTCCTAAGTGCCTGTGCCGAATTTTTTATTGTTCGCATTTCGCCTGTTAGTCGATAGCTTCCGTGGTCGCGTCTTTTCCAGTCGCATTTGCAAGCGAACAGCGAGCCGCGTTAATAGACAGTTTTAGTTTAGCGTGGTTACCGGAATAGCGGGCGTACCGGAATAGCGGGATCGAAGTGCGCATGCGCAGAACGCTAACCGACCCATACCGTTTACCGTGCGCACGCTATTTCTCAGAGTTAACGTTACCGTATTAGCGTGTTTACGTAGTGTACGTAAAACATGGCGGCGGTCCCGGCCGCCCGCTTCGAACTGAATTTGGCGTTGTTTTTGTAGAATTCACTTCGTTCGTAGCAAATGACTGCGTAAACGGCTTTTGCTTAGTCTCATGTCGCTTCGCCGAGAGAGTGTTATGGCTAATCTTGAGGAATTTTCGAGATCGCTTCTCGTTTCGAACGCGCCTAAGCCTAACGAGAGAAATTTTTTTTTCTTAAAGGGACTTTATTTTTTCTGAGATCCGAGCGCCATCTGTCGCTAAAGTCGGGAGATAGGCGCGACGACGGCATATGGCCTCTGAGATTGGAGGATTTCGGAGGCTATGGTAGACAGCTTGTACTGCTTGTCTGTTTCGCTGCAGATCGGCGGACATGGCAAGTAAAAATACAACGCGCTCCTGGCTTCCATTGCGCTGCCTCTCGCACTTTCCGGACGCACACAAACATATCTTAGGTGCCCTATGTATGCGAAATTCAAAGCGTAATGGAATAGCGTCCCGCACGTAAACTACGCTATCACGCTATACTAAAACTCTCTTTCTGCAAAGTTCGTTTGCGGAACGGTAACGCTATTTCCCGTAACCCCGCTATTACTCTAACGCTAAACTAAAACTGTTTAAGAGTGTTTTAGTTCAGCGTCTTTACGGTCCGCTCCGATCCGAGTTGCCCCGCTAAGCCACAGCGGAGCGGCGGGCGATTTTCACGTTTTAGTTATGCGTGTAGCGTAGCGGAGCGGACGGATGGATGGATGAGGCTGAACCCTTTAAATCGGGCGGTGGCATACGCCACCTAGCCATGGCTATTAACATAATTTGTACTTTGTGGTGGGTGAAATTTCACCCCTGCCTTAATTTTATCCACCAATCAGATAACCTCTGTTTGGTTATTTCTACCCGCTTAAAGTCTATTTTGCCTTCACTGTCCCTAAACCCCAATGCTTTGAAAAAAATCAGCCCCGTTGCCTTTCGTTGTTGCAGCGCCAACAACCTTTCGTTGTTGCAGCGCCCTCTGGCCAAATTCAGCGTAGTGAAACAAAATAAAAAACCGTTTTGTCACTTTTACAAAGTAAGGCGAATATATGTATATATATATATATATATATATATATATATATATATAAATTATTTGTTCTTGTAGTATCAGACAGGTGCTTGTAATGCGTTGCCGGTCCATTTCATCGAGTTGGAAAGGAAGCGTCGACCAAGGATAGGGTGGCTAGAAGGGGAGGTGTGAATACCGGCGGCGCAAGCGTGACCCCTCAGCGCACCGATGCCGCAGGGCGGCGCTGTTGACCGAGGCGCGGGAAGGCACGCAACCGAAATGAGCGCATCGCCAGCCTCGGGTATCGCGCGTTGTCTGCGAGCGTCATGGAATATACGTCTTTATCCATAAAATCAACGTTTTATCAGCCCACATCACTACTACTGTGAGATTTTACGGGCCCAGTTCGCATTGCGTCGATAGATTCAAACGCGGTTTTTTTTTTTTTTTTTTTTGGTCCTCCAGATCAGAATCATAGGGGCTGGGGGCTCTGGAATAATTTCGACCACTACGGGTTCTTTAACGCGCACTCACACCTTACGGCACACAGGTGCCTTGCATTTCGACTCCCTCAAAATGCGACCGTCGTCGTCGAGGTCAGCAGTAATCACCCTATGCGTGCCGTACGTACGACCTGTAAACTGCAGTCATTACCCGATTACTTCTCGACGTACAAACCACTTTGTGCCAGCGCTTGAAGACGTGTAGCATGTCCTTTCGATGCTCAAATAAGCAATTTACTATGATTTCAGACAGAAACAGATCTGGTCATAAAATAGTTTATTTAAGTGAGGAAAACAACTATGGGAAAATTTGATCTACAACACGCAATATTTCAGTGCTTTTAGTTTATTCTCAGTGCCCTGCTGAATGACACCTTTAAGCAAAAAATGAATCCTTGTTACGCAATAAAAACGTACAACTGATGCTGTCAGGGCAGCAGATTTGCTCTAGGCAACCAATTTTTGGCAGATCACCAATTGATCAACTGCATAAACTTTGCCACAGCTTTGGCATGCAAACGAGTGAGTTTGTTTTCAATAAGGGCATTAATTGACCAGCTTGTAGAATGGTTCTGATAGACTGATAGATATAAAAGGCCCCCAAAGTCCCTTCTGTTTGTTCTTTAGATTCCACAGCGGTTTCGTTGTGAAGCTGTCCAGCCAAGTAGATGCTACAGCTGGCAAGTCTTTCTCCAATGAAGAACACTAACATTTTGGTTAACACAACAGGCGCAGCATTTCGTTCAATGCAAACTCTGCAGTCCAGTAACGAGCAATGTTTTGTTTAAACTTTTGCAGTGACCACAGTTCCAAAGGTCGCTTAAGCTCGATAATGAACAATTCTTCTGCGACTGGACTGGGCATTCCATCCCGCTGTATATTTACAGCCTCCACGTCTGCCGGTGGGCATGCATTCCCCCGTCTTGTCAATAGACAAGCGCCGCTTCTCTTGTAAGATAATAATAATAATAATAATACTTTAATTTATTCGTACTCAGAGAGTCGAATATGTAGTCCAGGCATACAGGGTCATAGTAGGCGGAACCAGGCGCGGATCCAGGGGGGATGTCCGGATGTCCTGACCCCCCCCTCAGATTTCTGCATCGCCCCCTCGCTGACAAAAAATCCTGTCGCAAAAAAAATATGGCCACCAGCATTCTTCAAAAGTATTTTTCGCGAGTACCAGTGGTATCAGCCATGTAGAAGTAAAGCTAGTTCGCTCACAAGCTTAGTTGTATTCCGTAGGAGTGTGGTGTCGCGAAGTTGCCGTAGTTATTTTTTCTCATGAATACCTTGGACCTCCTGGCGCCTGCCGTGCCTTACTCGTCCCGTCGGTAGCGTCGAATGAACGAGGGGACGTCCCTTTTGCCAAACACGCCGAGGTCCGTTCGAGCGCCTTCGCGCCTGATTAACTTATATAGTTTCCCTTTGGGGTGTCAACAGTTGCCTCATTGGCTGTCATCGGTTCCGCGACCAACCTGCTTAATGATAGAGATATCTTGCTGAAGTGCTCATATGTAAATAATATCTAACAGCTAAACTAAGAACTACGCATAGGCAACTTTTTTTTAACTCTAGCACTCATTGTGATCACAGTTACACGTTGAAAATATCCGGTACGAGCACAGTACTGTTCGTACGCTACAAGTTTTTCATTGTAACTTCGCAGTTTTATCGTTATTCTTGTAGGTGGCGTCGTGAGTCTTCATACGCGGTGATTCGCATATCGTAAACAACCAGAGTAGTGGTTGCTGCGTTGGAGCGGAGCGTTACGCCCGCATTCAAGAACGTTCCTCTAGTCAGCACACCACCACGACTCAAGAGAGAAGATGGCACCACCATTCCTCCACAGAAGTGGTCACTGAGCTTCATGGTCATTCACGGGAATTCGTGAGAATTGTCGCGTCTTTATTCTCGATTATTCTGCGCAGTACAACAATTGAAATTTGTAGTCTGATATCTCGGAGCACGGACACCCTAGAATAATTCTTCCGACTGATACTGTGTAGAAACTCGAATGTCTCCAAGTTTTCAATACAAACATATTCACTTACTGCAGTCAACAAAAAATAATTGTTCAATTTTAGTTAATTGGGCTGCTCACAGCGATAATTATCATCTCACTTTGTGCCCCCTAGCCTCATAACTTATTTGCACAGGTGGTCTTCGCGTGCCTCCCAGTGCCTAACTTTAAGAAAACCATAAAGCTTAGTTTTTAACACCCTGTATTATCAGGCGCAGCCGCCAAGCACATGGCTGTATTGACCCTTTTCGCGGAGCAGTTTGTTTTAGAGAAACGAGATGGCGCTCACGGCGGCGCGCCATACCTCTCCTCAGCGACCGCGCACGAATACGAAACCATTACTGCTTCTACCTTGCTTCTGTGCGATCAGCTGTCGGAAATGCAACTGAGTTTTCGCTAACACACTGTGCTCCAATCATGCTAGATTGAATCATGTTGATTGAAGACGTGTGCAGTAGTTGGCTGCAAAAATAGTGACTGTCATGTTAAGGAATAGAATGAATATGTGTGGTCAAGTTCGCGGACCGCTGCTGCAACTGTCCGAACGTGTTACGGACACTTCGTGATGTACATCTTTCCTCGAGGATACAGAAATTTGCTCATCCCCCAGCCTTGTGTTGCTAACCTTCAAAGAAAGGGCTTCATCCCCAGAACGTCGGCAAGAGTGAGTACCACTCGTTAAACAATGACAAAGGGAGTAGCGCCGCCTCTTGTCATACTATGTTTCGCGCGCGTATCTATACACATCTGTCCCAAATGGCAGGAAAACTTACGGCCACTCTATCGCCGACGTATCAAAATAAGTGAATGGGCGCACACTTGAATATATGCGCACTGTATACGCACAATAAATTACGGACTACACCTATGGCGCACGAATGGTCGAAGCTGAATATTTCGTGACGGTCCACAAGAGTAAGCGGGTTACTAGCCGTAATATATATTTGCTACAAGGTATTACAATGTACAAAACAGCTACGTTGCAAGCCTTGTGCGCTGCAAGAACAAATTTATCAGAACTGAGCACACCCGCGAGCGATTAGGCAGAAAATAATCAGATAGCGTCCGCGCCGAGGAACTTCACTGAGTCAGAAACGTACAAGCCACTGCATCAAAATATTTGCCGAATAAAGAACAAAGCGTAAAATGCACTAATCCTGACTGAATTCATAATCGGAAAGCTTGGATAGCTTGGAATACACATTTAGCCCCGCTTTTAGAACAAGCACCATATACGCTGCTTGCGCCGTGTGGACATAGCTTAATCAGCTCCGAAAGCGCTTTTGCATGTTCTATGAAGCTGTGATCAAAGCTTCGGGGCGTCCACCTAGTCACCGTCTACGATTTCTCCGAAAACAGAGGTTTTCTAAGCCGCGCCGGCGTCATGCACTTCCATTGTAAACAAGGAGGCAACGGAGGCAGTTGAGGCAAGCAATGGACGCGTCACCACGTGATCAAGCATGGTAGCGCCCACGGGATTTCCGCGAAAAGGGTCAATTGGGTAACGTCCTTTTCCTACAAGCTCGGAGAAACCAATACCTGGCTTCGCTACAGGTCTTCTTCCTCTTTCTGGGGTTTTACGTGCCAAAACTAGTTCTGATTATGAGGCACGCCGTAGTGGAAGGCTCCGGATTAATTTTGACCACCTGGGGTTCTTTAACCTGCACTACAACGCAAGAACACGGGCGTTTTTGCATTTCGCCTCCATCGAAATGCGGCCGCCGCGACCGGGATTTGATACCGCGATCTCGCGCTCAACGCCTGAGCTGACTGAGCCACCATGGAGGGCCACAGGTGTTGCTTTAGCCGTATAAAACGCGGGTTTATCGTGAGGAAAAACGGTAAATTTCGGTAAATAAGAAAGGCTACTATCATCATCATCATTGACAGAAGCTGACCCCCCCCTCAGAAAAAACCTGGATCCGCCCCTGGGCGGAACTGCCTATACCGGAGTGGTTTGCGTGCCGAACCTGGGACCCGTGGAGCGTGTGAGACATCTCTTCTTTTTCTTTCTTTCGTCAGAGTCCTGCTAATGTATTTTGGCAAGTTCGGAAGTACTGTGGGCACGGCATCTTCTGAGAGGGCAGGAATGTGACGTGGTATCAAGACTGCAGTTCCATTAATAAAGTCGCGAACGATAAAACCTAAGGAAACAAAAAAAAAAGAAAAAGAAAAAGAAAAGGCGGTGGTGATCAGATTGAGCTAGCGTGAAAGGCCTCGTGAATAATACTAGGATGGCAATTGGCAATGCCACGACGACGCTGTGCAACACGCTATGTATCGCGAGAAACACCACAAAACAGGCGACGAGATGACGGCGAAGGCACGGAGGCGAGGCGAGGCCGGCAGGCCGGCGCGGCTATGCTTCCCGCGCCGCGAGCGGTAGCGCCATATTTCCCCTGGTGGCATCGGTGCGCAAGGGGGTCACGCGCGCCTGTAGGAAAGCGCCGCCGGTATTCACACCTCCCCTTCTAGCCACCCTACCAAGGAGGTTATAAAAAAACTTCTGGAGTGGAGATCCCCTATGCGCGCCCATGCGACCGGCTGAAGCCTGGAAAACCGGTTGGCGGCCATCTTGCTCCAGGCAAGAACGAGCGCTGCTTGCGCGCTGGTAGCGTAACCAGTGCGATTTCGTGGTGGCGTTTTATGATGAAAGCGGGAGAATTACTATGATTTATTTAGCGCAGATGTTTTTTTTTTTTTTAATGCGACAGCCTTTTATGCATACCTCATGGTGGGGTGTCCGTCTCAAGGCCGTTTCAAAACCGTGCTGTTGACACGAAATGATCCTCTTAGGATAAGATGTGATAGCGCGCGCAATACCACTATCAAGTATACAATATTAATTAAGCATGTGAACTGCAGTGACAATGAATATAGATAGGTGAATGAAGTGTGTTGAGGCTGTAATAATGTTGAATTAGGAGTAAATAATCGTGGATTAAAGGGGTTTAGCTGGGTGATAGGAGTTTAACGAAAGGTAATGATGGGAAGAACACGCGATGCTGGGCTAGTTGATGATGATGGGAAAGCCACATTTAACATTCTAAAAGTGATTACGCGATTGAACTGAGGCGATAAAGCGTGCACAGAGAGGTGAACTAGGCGAATTTAGAGTGACTTTTTGCTGAAAGAATTGTGACGAAGACTCCGTAAAAGAAGTGGAAAGCGGCCGTCGTATCCCCAGTAATCTTTGTCATGTCAGGCTAAGGACAAATGCACAAGGCAGTTGTTAACGCAAGAATACGTGGGCTGAAGCTGTAACGCGTTTCATGCTCATCAGCTTGCCACATTACCGAAGTGACCCGAAGTACAAGGTGAAATCAGTAAAGTGGTAAATAAATTTTTATTATGTCCTGGCTATTTTGATAAAAATAAGCATAAAACAACATGCTGGAAAAAATGAATAAAATATTGCATAACTACCTGGTGCATCACAGTGTATACTATAGGAAAACAATACCAAACAGGCATACATAAAATGCAAACACATCAAAACAAACATATTTTTGGCTGCGCAAAAACAAAAAAAATTGCACCAATGCCCAAAATTAAAGGCATGGTGATAATGTCACTTCTTAAGGCACACGGTTCAGTAACTACGAATAATGGCTTTTAAATATTGTAAAGATCGTGAGTCCGCAATAGAGGAATTTGTATGAACTCTGATTTGTATAGAGCTTTACACGACGGCTTGCAACAGCAACTTGCTCTCCGAAAACAGTAATATTCGCGATCCAGCCTAAGTTAAATTACGCCGAGACAGGATACCTATGGCTGCACAAGAACTGTTGTTGCTCCAGGCACATATCGTGTTGTTACACACACGATATGTGACTGGCAATACTCTTTATTTGCCAGTTAGGTCAGTTATTTTCTTGTTTTGATGCGAAAGAGTTGCGTGCCACGCTTATAAACAGCCAACTTGTGAGACGCAGCTACGACGTCCGCCAGGTCTGTGAGCTGTATCATTTTATATAAATAAGTAGTAAATAATTCCTCTCGACATGGAGAATCTCATATGCAAGCGCTCCGGAAATATATACGAACAGCAAGCATTTCTTACGAACTCGCTTTTTTATGCAGATGTGCGGAGAACACTAGAAAAATGGTTGGAATGCTGCCCTGTCGCAGCCTTGTCGTTTGACCATACCTGTCAAAACAACCCTCTTCAAAGTGCACCGAGCAAAGAACATCCGAATCTTTAGGCGCCCAGCCATCTCTGCGAACAGCGGGCTGCCATGCGTCACGCAGCGCTTTCTCTTTCGCGAACCTGTCGCACAAACATACGCAGAAAAAAGCTTGTTTCAGCCTATATTAGCCAATTAAAAGTAGATTTCATGTACAACAGCGCTCCTCGACGGAGATAGTGCACAGCAATGGTCGAGCGATTGAAGGCTTTTTCGCGCTACATATACACGTGAAACGTTACTCCTGACTTTGCTTCCCACGATTCGTGCGACGCAGGCGTTCACCATCCCGTTCAGCAGAGCTTGGATGTTCCCTTACAAACGCAGAACTACCGCTCAGCAGACCGTAACTAAGCACTATAAATGCCGCAACTGCCGAACTACCGCAAGGGCCCAAGCGGCGCAGCTGCGTTTTCTGCCCGGAGCAATATGGCGGTCGCCGGCGTCAGGCGCGGCATCTCCACTCCAGAAGTTTTTTTATAACCTCCTTGGCGTCGACTTAGTGAACACCACGTGATAGCCAGGGAGGCTGCATTTCGAATCCAACCCAATCCTTTCTAACGCCAATGCGCTGGCGACGTTTTTGTTAACTGTGCTGTTCACTTTATTTCCTTAAACAACCAGTTGGAGGTGTATTACACAAGTTATTCGCGATCGCGCGACTAGTACCTCGATGCAAGGTGCTTCGATGTACGCGCGAGAGAGGGCGCGTGCATCGACCATACTCGCTAGCGGAAGACGGCAGCAACGCTCCGCGCTCCGCTTGCAGCTTGTAAGCGGACCGTGTTTCTCGCTCCGCTAGCCCGCTTACGGCTAAGCGGAGGACGCATGCGCATTCGTGCTTCCGCTCCGCTCAGCGGCTAAGCGGAGCGTAAAAACGCTAAACTAAAACTCTAATATCGCGTTTCAAGGTGCGAAGCGGGCAACAAAGCTCGGTGTCGGCGTAGTGTGGTGTCGAATGGGGAAAAAAAAATGTAAGATTTCATAATGCATGCAGCCCATCTAGCAGCCTAAACAGCTTCGCTGGTAATCCGTCCCCATATGAATGTTGCGGCTCCACGAATGTTTCTATGAGACGACGGCCGACAATTAACGTTTTGACAGACATGATGACCGGTGCTTCGTCTTGCCGTAGCACAAGGCGCTGAGCTCAGTGCTTAAAGTCAGGGGGCCGGGTCTCGCTTATTTCAGGTCTGCGTCATAAATTGAGCAAAAAAAAAAGCGTTTAAAAATTATTTCGCCCGTTTGTATAAAACGATGTGTAAAACAAGCTATATCAGCCGCTTTTTCTCTCTCCCTCATTATTTCCCCCACCACCTTTGCTCGAATCACTAGAGGCCCCACTTCGATGAAGCCAGACTTAGCTGCAAAAATCTGCATGCAAGACATGCTGCACCTCGTGGGCGCAGGCAGCCCCCTTCCTTGGTACGCATTTCTGATCGCGCGCCACCCCTTCGTGCATACGATCGCATTTTTCGAATTTCACTGAGGTTGGGTCACACGTGCGATTCCCTCTGCTCGCACTCCGCGTCGCCCCTTCGCGCATCTTTTGTAGAATACGTAGATTCTTTCCTCGCACTGCGCTACCACACCGGCCAGTGGTCACTTGGTTCGCAATTGCGAGATCTTTCGCTCATACGGCGCGCCGCCCATACGCGCAGAGCTTTCTTTGAAAAGACGTGGCGGTTCGCATTCGTGATCCGACCGCTTTCGTGTATTGCGCCCCTCTGCACAAGCGGACGCTTCACGTTACTGCCGCACTTCAGTAGCGGCACAATCTGGGAACGATACACTTTGGTCGCGTTCCGCGCAACGACTCCACACCGCCCCCGGCGGCTGTGGCAACAACGTCCATTGCGCCATTCTGAAACTTCTGCCATTTGCAGCAACCGTTTCGTGCAAGTTTTACCGCCGGCAAGAGCTCCCATTTTTTTTTTTTTTTCGACCGTCCGTCCGCCTTAGGACACACAACACACACTCCGCACCTGTCAGCACTGCGATCATCTATCGCCTCGGGAAGGATGTACGTTTCAGTTTTGTACCGCGAACAAACCTTCCAGTCAGAGGCTAAGCCTCAATAGATCGCATAAGCTCTGGTTCAGATTGGGGCTCGTCAGCTGCCTCGCGCGGCGGCGGCGGGTCAAAAGCACATGGCGATCCTTCAGCACTCGTATTGACCGTCGTTGAAATCGCCGCTGTCTTTTTCGAAAGAGCTGGAAGAGCTCCCCGTGTCGTCAGAAGACATCGTCAGCGTCGCTTTCTTGGCGTGCACCACGGGTACTGCGTGTTTATATATTACGGTGGTGTAGGATCTGACGTTATCGACTCATCGTAGACGTCACATGAAGCAGCTAGCCGTTTCGGTTTGGTACCCCGTTAATGGTTATTTAAAATTATTGATGAGTATATAAGGAAAACTGAGCCACCCTACCGGTGGCAGGAGTGGCAATGCCATTTGAAAATGGCAATATCCTAATATGGTTAAAAAAAAAACGCCGGAGTTGCCCTTAAAGATCGGCTCAAATCGGTTTTCCAAAAAGACATGAATTTGTGAGCGCAGTGGGAAGCTTGGGGGGGATCGTGTCCCGGCCGCGGCGCGCCTGCGTTTCGATGGAGGCGAAATGCAAAAGCGTCCGTGTGCTTGCGTTGTAGTGCACGTTAAAGAACCCCAGGTGGTCAAAATTAGTCTGGAGCCCTCCACTACGGCGTGCCTCATGATCAGAACTGGTTTTGGCACGTAAAACCCCAGAAATAACAAGAGAAGGAAGCTTGGAAAACAACCGATGTGAAAGCAACTGTTGTTTCATCATGATCACAGAGCCCAGGCGCCGTACAGCAAATTTCGGCTGCTTTCTTGTAACTTTCGAATGATGAAGTACATTCTAGAAGGCGATTTTCGAAGCAGCTTTCCTAACTTTCCAGTTGTTAAAATGTCGCAATTGTTACGTCCCGTCGCTAAAAAATTTCGCCGGTTGCTAAATAGAAAATTTTGTCGTTAAACAGACAAAGTCGGTCAATCTAGCAACAAATTCGCTAAGAATGGCAACACTGCTGCTAACCCAGTGAAAACACAAAATTGAGGTCTTAAAAGGAGAATGAGCGACCATGAAAGAGGGGAGAGGGAGCTTGTACAGCCACCATAACGCGGGAGTGGAGTTACCTAGGAGATAACGAAACTTTAGATGGCGGTTCTTGTGGTGTGGCTTCACGACAGCGATGCGCGCGCTGCCATGAAGTCACACATAAGGCGAAATTTGCATACAATTCGCACCCCAACCTGTTAAATTTTTCGAATTTTTGGTGCGGGATATACGCGCAAAAATACGATATTCCCGAGCAGACAGCGTCGAAGTCTCGGGACGCGCGTCACGAGGGACTAGCACCGGTACTTCAAGCACGTCGCACGTCGTGACTTCTATCGTGATGTCAGTTATCTTCATGGTACACAGAAATTTCAAAGCAGGGCAGGGGAAGGGGCACGTGCCGGGGTGCCCCCTCCCCTTGCTACGTTCGTCAATTAAGTCAGGATGCTTACTTCGTGGGTTGAAGTAGTTAATCTCTGCCATCTCATTCCCTGCGGTACCCACGGGACTCGATAGCCAATGAAAATTGACCTCTTGATCAGCGAGAGAAGCAATGGTCAGTGTTTTCATAATTTTGTAAGACATGGAGTGATGTATACAGGATAGAGAAATTCTTTTACGACTTCTAAGGCCCCTTGTGGAGTCGCAATATATCATCCAGTGCCGAATCTAGATGCTTGTTGCCGAATCAGCAACAGCAAAGATCTGCTCTCCGCAATGCGTTTGTAATTTTCTTTTATATGCAGCAAATTCCTCTTCATTGGTTGAGTGGTCTCTCAACGAGAGCATAACCTGAGTAATGTAATGATTCTATTCCAATACTATACTCCGTGCTCGCGTGTCGTCAGGGGCACAGCCGAGCAGCGCTCCGGTCACGTTATCGCCAAGATCAGCCAGATTATGATGATGATGATTAGTGGGCCCTAATGGCGCAAAAAGGGCCAGTTCTGGCAAAATAGCGGCAAGAAGATCAGCCAGTCGTGAGCGGTATGGTATGAAGAACTTTATTGGGTCCTGAAGGTCAACCCTAGGTTGACGCGGGCCGCTCCCACGTTGGGACTGTCAGGCCGACCCTTCAGCCACATCGCTGGATAAGAAAAATAATATAATCTAGGGAGGGAGATCATTACATTGTACCCGGCCTATTTCTGTGTTTCTCATGCATTTCGGTAGAGCAGCTATATGATCTAGAACTTTCCTTAGTCACTTCCCCGCGCCCGTCTTGCTGTCGGCGCGGTCTGGCGGAAGTCCGTCTTCATTCTCACACATCTCATGCTCGCCACCAGACAAGAGCATCTAGCTGCCTCGCATGTGGTGGGCGAGGAGGCAAGCGCGGCCTCCCGGATCCAGTGGCCGGAAGATTGGGCTCGCGGAAATGGCCCAATATGAGCGCTACGTACCATATTCCGCCCCCCCCCCCCCCCACCCCCGAAAAGATGCGCGGGTGCTATCTGGTCCATCGAAGGACAGGAAGCAGCTCAGACAGTGTGAGCGAGGGCAAAAAAAATAATAAATAAGTGAGGCGCGAACGCGAAAACACGGTGTCCCGTGGTGCACGATAGGTTCGACGAGGCAATGACGAGACAAAAGCTTGGGCGCCAGCGTGTGCCAGTAGTGGCCGTGAAAACAGGCGTAAAAGAAGACGTCGTACGGCGCCTCTCAGGGCCGTCACATGCGCCACCTGATATGCAAAACAAGGTGGTATCGCTAGACAAAGACGCCTCTGCCACCGTCATATGAAATATTGCGCAGATCCCACGCACCGTGGGAATCGGTGTAAGCGTCTGTATAATTTTTGCGTTAACTGGCGGTGATGTTTACGGCGAATGTTATTGAGAATGCAAGCATGGTGAGGTGATGTTCCCCTTGCGTGCATCACTTGCACTTGTCCACGTGCACTTGTCCAGGACACACATCAAGACGTTGTTCGCTTGAGGCGTTGTGGGCCACTGTTCATAGCCTCCGAGGAGATTACCACTGTCACTGCCTCGCACGGTACATCGCGTCGTGGCAGAAGTGTTAAAGTTTAATTAAATCATGGTGCTTCACATGCCAATTTTTTTTTGGTGCAGGCAGTAATAAAACAGTCTGTAGGAGTGTGAAATTTATCCCAGGTTGTCATTCGTATTCGCGTGCAAGAATAATGCCACGTAGAGTGTGCCGGGACTCTCACGGTTAGGACAGGCAGAGCCAAAGCTCAAATTCAGATTTTGGATGGCATTGGCCCAGGTACTTATACGTACTTAAGATCCTGCCTATATACGAGACCTGCATTCTTTTTGCATGTGCTGTCCGCTCTTTGGCAGCGTCGCCGTCGGCGAGGAGCTGCTTCATAGAACTGATGTTGCCCGTCTTAAGTATAAGCGATTAAATAATAACAAATACCCTTGGAAACGTTCTCCGCAGCCAATAATTGAAGAACAGTAAAGCACCTTGAAAGTTAAATTTATTTTGGATCGTTGCCAAATGGGCGCACGCTAAGGTTTCTTTGTATGCACGGCGCCTACCAATTTCTCGATCTTCGATGGGTAGCGAAGGCTAAGCCCAAGTGCGAATTTCAGGTAATTCTGAGCCACTTATGCTCTCCTGATCGCCGAGATCGTTTTACTTGCGCTTGCCACTTTTCGTAGCTTTGCCAGCACTCGTCCGCTTGGCACGCCGAGATCTGGACGAGGAGATGCTTGCCGCCTTCCTCGGTTTGACCCGCTTTCCTCCACGGCTTGACGACGAGTGGGTACTACGGGCGTGGCGGCGCCGTTTCCTGCCAGCCTTGGTGGTCCTGCTGGCTGCGGACGAGCTGCTCTTGGAGCGGTGGCGTCGGCTCTTGCCTCCCCTTTTTCTTCCGCCGCTGCTGTCCGACTCGGTGATTGACTTTCCATGGCGGCTAGCTTTGCGCTTGTGGTCACCATGGGTGCTGCGGGACGAGGATCTCGATCTGCCACGGCTCCTTCCCCTCTTGCCATGGTTACTGCTGCTGCCACGGGAGTGACTACGCGAGTGGTATCTACGCTTGGTAGCCTTGGCAGCAGCAGAGGTAGCATCGCTCGGGGAGGATCTGCGTGATCGCATCTTGCGGCTCATCCTCGGCGCCTTCCGTGAAAGTCCCTTGCTGGTGGACGGGACGTTCACATCGGCGTCGGGTGCCGGTTGATCTGAGGTCTTCTTTGTCTTGGCAGAAGCCCTGGTGGTGATGGATTTCGGTGTTGCCGGCTTCGCTGACCGGGTCTTCGTCGTTGGTGAAGACTGATCCTTATTGGCAGGCCTTGCACGCTGCCGCTTGACGGCGGTGGCCTCTTGAGTTGGACTGCCGCCATCGTCGACAGCAGCCGGCTTCCGCCTCGCCCGGGTCGTCTTGGGCGGGGTCGTTTGCTTCTTGGCTGGATCCTCTTCCTGCGTCATAGCGGCAACAGCTTGGCGCTCTCCCTCGGCCTCGGTCCTCAGTCGGCACTCGCTCCCGTGGTCTTCCTGCCGTCGTCGTCAGCCTTCGGACTTACTGGGCATGGGGTCGAAGGCCGAGCTTCAGGAGGGGCCGTGCCCACAGTGGGAGGGCCCGCCTGCCGTTATCACAGCTGAGGCAGCTCTGGCTCCGGCAAGCCGAGCGGCGTTTGCTTGCTTGCTTGCTTGATCCTCATCCGTGGCGCTTACCCACTACGGGGGATTGGCCAAGAAGCCGGCGGTTAAAGGTTAAACGGAAGGGGGAGATGGAGAAAAAAAAAAACTAGACGGAAAGCTAAATCAGGGTGAAGTATAGTGTTTATGATAATTTGGAAATATATTTACAGGGAAGAGATAGAATTAAAATCATTGTAATTGTATAAAAACAGCACAAAAATTTTGGTGGTATTAGAATAATTTCGAAACACCAATTAGCGATTTAATGAGTTATCCAAATATTTATTTCGAGAATTAACTGGGTAGTCTTTTTGTGTCACAGATATAGTCACAGAGGGCCTCGCAGATGTTCCTGTGGCTAAAGCCCATTGAAGAAGCCCCGAAGGAGAGGATATTTTCAGTAGTTAGTGAAATATCCAATTTATACGGAATGAAAATTCGAATTTCTTCCTCTCATTCCTAAAGCGATGACAAAATAATAGAAAGTGGTCAATGTTTTCGGGTTCCTGGCAGGTAGGACACAGAGGGGACGGTGCCAGACCGGACCTGTGTAGGTAAAAAATTAATGGTGGGATTCGGCAGCGTAATTTTGTTATGGAGATCTCTAATTTACGTGTGGGGCACCATTTATTGTCCCACGAAAAGGACAAATGATTAAATTCCGACATTTGGATTTTCAGTTTTGTATAATCTTGTAATAGGGAAAATTTTCTAAACCTAGCCGCAGTGACATACGCCGAACTAGGCATGACAGACATAACTGGTCCATCAAGAGATATCCGCGCAAGCGTGTCAGCCATTTCATTTAAGAATATACCACGATGGCCTGGAACCCATACCAATCGTACCAGGCTTAAGTTAGGAGGGGTTAACAATTTAAATGTATTGGTTACAGTAGTGTCTGCAGATGAAGTGAGCGATGTACATACTGACAGTGAATTAGTCACTATAACCACTGTTGAGTAATTTGAAGGAAGTTTCCGCAGAGCTAAGATAATCGCTGCTAGTTCAGCCAAAAATATGGGTGTAAAATCCGGAAGGCGTACTGCATAAGACCAGGATAGTGATTCGAAGAAAATACCCACACCCGCTTTCTCTTCATTCATTGACGCGTCAGTCGCGATCACGTGATCTATTCCTAGTTGCGTTAAATGATCTTGTAACATGCCGTTTAAGTATGTAGTGGGCAGGAGTTTGGCATTCGATGGAAATATATCGTCAAATTCAATAATTATATTAGGTAAGGGTTTGTCTGAGCAAGCGATCTCGCGTATATTAACATTTAATGGATCGAGCTCAGCTTGTACAAACAAAACTTGAGGTCGAAGTAGGCGCGACCAATGCTCATCGAAAAATGCCCTCATTTCCCTAATAAATACAAATTGTGATCTTCTCAAAGAAGATGCATAAATGTTTAAATATGTTTTTACCGTTAGAATGCGGAATCTGCAGGGAAGTGTAGGCAGTCGTGCTTCTTGATATAAAACATTGTTGGCTACAAATTTTGGCAAACCGAGACAATTCCGAATTGCCTCCCGCTCTAGAAGAACCAGGGGGTTAATTTTGTACGCTGGCCAACCAGAGAATAGCACGCATCTAAATTCCAATATCGGACGAACATACATACGATAAATCATCATTAAAGTGTCTCTGCGTAGCCCAGAGCGATGTCGGCCAAGTTTGCTTATCATGCCAACCGCGCGTGTCGCCCTAGATTTAACATGATCGATGTGATTTTGCCAGCTCAGGTTTGTGTCGTATATTACACCGAGATATTTGATAAAGTCAACTTGCGGAATAATTTCCTCATGATATTGGAGAGAGATATTAATTGGTACATTCAATGGAAACACAATCAAAGCGCTTTTGTTAACATTGAGCGACATTCGAATATTCGCAAACCAGGCTTCAAGTGTTCCCAAGTATGACTGTAGTGTACTCTGTAATGAGTGAATATCACTCGCAGACGCAAAGAATGCTATGTCATCTGCATAGACATATACTTGTACACTACCGCACAATGGGATTGAACTTAGTAAAATGTTAAACAATATAGGAGAAAGGACAGATCCCTGGGGAACTCCTCTTGTTTGACTTTATTTTTGTGTCACCAAGCCACGCTGAGAACAATAAAATTTTCTATCCTTTAAAAATTCATGTATCCAATTGATAATATATCGAGGGAAATCATGCTATTTAAGACGTTTAGGAGTATGACATGTTCTACACTATCGCAGGCTTTAGCTAAATCAAGGGTCACTAAAGCTGCATACTGTCGCCTGTGCCGTGCAAGCTTAATGCGTTCCTCTAAATCGACATGGGCGCACCATATCGAGCATCCGGGTCTAAATACAATCTGACATGGGCTCAATAATGTATTATCCGTTAAAAATTTCATAATACGAATGTGTAATACCCTTTCTATTAATTTCATAACATTTGAGGTTAATGCGATTGGTCTGATATTATCTGGGTCCAATCCTGCTCCTTGGTTTTTGAGCAGGGGGATTATTTTTGCTAGTTTCCAGTCAGGAGGAATCCATGCGTTCATGAGGCAGTAGTTAACGATATTGGAGAGGTCTCGTGGGGAGAGGTCAAACAATATTTTTAACATGCCTGATGTAATGCGATCTGGACCTGGAGCTAGCTGTGCCAGGGAGCAGCCGAATAACGTGCTGAAGTTCTTCCATTGATACCTCTATAAAGTCATCCCCTGATAGAACCCCTACGAAGTTTACTTGCAAGCTGAGTTGTAAAACGCTCTTCTAAGCTTTTGCGATTTTATTTAATGATTCTAATAATTCTTCTGGTGGCAAAACCACTGAATCAATATTTATGGGCACTGGAAAGGCCTTACGATAGCGAAGAAACCTAAATAATGCTTTTTTATTATCACTTTTCGTAAAAAGTTGTACCGTTTTTCATCATAATTATCTTTCGCTAAGGAAACTGTTCTTTTAAACGTAGCAGCAGCATATTTATAGTTACTCCAATTAGTAGGGCACTGATTGGAAATAAGTTTCTTCCATGCAGTTTCTTCCATGTAGCATAATCTCGGGCGCAATCACTATTCCACCATGCACAATCAATGCGCTCTTTTGTTGATGATACTACAAATTCTGATTTTTAATAGTACCCTTCAATTTGCACTAAGGCTCATCGCTTTAATATCTGTTTCCATATCTGTTCTAGAAGACAAGGTTGACTGTAAATTGTTTTAAAATTTTGAATAGTCCACGAAAGTATGCGTATGTTTATTTAAAGAAATGAGGGGGTTGTTAATTTCAATGACAATCGGGCGGTGGTCACTACTAGTGGCGGCATCCACCACAGTCCAAGAAGAAATGGAAATGCCTGAGCTAGCAAATGTCAAATCTAGGACAGATCGCGACTGCGAACGCACGAAAGTGGCAACTTTAGCATTTAAACATGTGAAATTTTTAACATTAGCCCAATCCCATAAACGTTTTCCAGATGAGTCTGTGCGGAAGCCCCATGACACATGATGTGAGTTGAAGTCACCCGCAAGCAATATGTTCTTTTTGCAGTATGCATGTTACTGCGACATCAAGTGGGCGTACGTTTTGCACTCCAGCGGGAAAGTAGGAGTTAATTATAGAGAACGGGGCGCAACCCGGAATAGTTATTTCTAATATTAAGATTTCACATTCGGATGATAGGGTATGATGCGAAATTTTTGCTTTATGACAGAATTTAGACGAAATGAAAAAAGCTATTCCGCCACCTCGTGAAGGCCTATCCAATCGAAAACACTTGTAATTGTTTAAATTAAAGTCTTGGTCAGCGGACAAACAAGTTTCTTGTAATAGTATAACGTCTGGTGATTGTTGGGAGATTAAATATAATAAATATGTAGTTGCAGAAAGTATAGATCGGCAGTTCCACTGCAGTATCCTTAGGCACCCTATGTTGACGGTATACAAGCAGCCGCAACTGCTTGGTCCAGGATACTGTCTTTTAGAAAAGTCAGTCCTCGTAAGTGATTCTTTCACACACACATTCACATTCTCATTCACATTCTGGCTTACGGGTTCTCGAGGCCCGTCGAATGGCGCGTGTAGTGCCGGGCCTCTTTTTCCTCCGTCGTGCCCACCTTCTCGCGAGCAGAGCTATCTTTTATAGTATTCCAATTTTTGGCATATAATTGGCGATGTAAATACAAATACCCTAGACAATACGCCGTATTTACTGCTTGAAAGTCTATTTTTACGCACAATATTTAGTATGACCGGATTTTTCGGATCAGAAGAGAAGAAATAATCATTCTCGGGGATTGCGTACGCAATTACACGTGTTGCTGTGAGAAGCTGCGCAGTGCGGTTTTGTCTCAAGATTATATTGATTTATTTGTTTAAAACTCTATCAAGAAGTGGATTTCCACTAACACAATTATAAATCGTGTGTGATCAATATGTGAGAAATTATTGGCTCCTCCCACTCTTGCAATGTGAGGCAATATAAGCATTAATAGGAGTGTGGATATCTATAGATATCCACATTCCTATTAATGCTTTATGGTAACGAACAGGTATAGCCTTTACTGTAATCAATGCATCGCCACACAGCGATGTTTCTTATCAAATTATATAGGCATTTGCTAGTATTGATGACGAATCAACAGGACGCCTGCATGTTCCTCAAGACGAGACCACCTTTAATCAATGTTCTAAATATTTATTACTGAGAGATTAAAGTGAGATTGAACAAATTGTGGCTGGTCAACCGTTTTAATCCGTAATTGTAATATCGATCCGCACGTATTTCTGCCAAGGAGAAGTTGTTTCAATTCTAGAAAAAAAAATAATTGAGAAAAGCTGGTGGGTTGCGTTTTGCGCGTTGCGCCGCTGCAGCCACGTTTGACAGCCGATAGCTTCAATATTGTCACGAGCCTCAAGAAGTAGACTTGAAGGTTTAATAACCCGTAGAGCAGCTGACTCTCGGAAGACGCGACCGTCGGGGCTGGCTCGAGCAGAGAAGGGGGCGCGCAGTCTTCTTTCTTCTCTTGGGCTCGACCCACTCTTGCCCTCGACCCACTACCTACAGGTGGCAATATCCCCCCTTCCGAACTAAAGCCCCTATATTTATAAAAGTAGCGCCATCCACTTCTCTCCTCCTCCGTTCCACTATCGCTCTCGGCGCGACCAGCGCGATCGAGGCGAGATATCGACAGTGGCGCCGCCTGCGTCGGGCCTGCCGTGGCGGACGACAGCTAACGCGCTACCAGAGGAAATCCGAGGAAAACTTCGATCGCGCCCTGCGGAGACGTTTTTGAAACGCGATTTTGCTTCGTCAGTCAGTAACTGGTCTTAATAATGCCGTTTTGGAAGTAGCAACGCGACGATGCGAGACGGCGCAAATATCAAGTGTTCAGCAAGCGTTTGCGCACGCCGGATGGTAAACAAAAAAAGCCTTTTGCCCTCGCCTTGTCGGTTGCGGCAACTTAAGGCGCAGCAGCATGCCATCACAACGAAGTTCTTGTCCCTAACACGTTTGATCCGTTTGTGCGTACAGAACTTTCGTCGCACAGGCCCGAGAATGGCAGTCGGAGCGCGCTGGAAAGAAAAAAATATACAAAAGCGCGACGCGAACTTCCACGTGACACGGATTGGCCAATGGGGGAGCGGAGGAGGCTGGGGCGACAGGAGGCGGCTAAGAGAGGGCGAGGAGGAAGCGCCGGGGTGAGCGCGGTGGCGGCAAGATCTAAGAATGGCGCTACTTTTATAAATATAGGGGTTTTATTCCGAACAAAAGCATCGCCCCGATGCTAAAAAAAAAAAGAAACAGGCGTAGAAGGCAACGAAGAAGAAGGCAGGCAAAGCGAAAGTACACAAAAAAAAAGTAGCCGTCACGCCGGCACAGTCAATGAACGAAGAAGCTATCTCCCAAAGATAAATGAAAAGTAGAAACAAAGAAGGGAATGAGAGAACAAAAAAAAAAACGAAAACAAAAAAAGTTACGGACGCGCAATGTACGGCTTCATACGCACAAGATGAACTATGTCTGAGCTCGGTTGTCTTTGTGTCCTACTCCGTGTCTGCGATGATGTGTCCGGAACACCTTCGTAGTTTACGTCACTGACGCGGCGGAACACTTTATAGAGACCGAAATACCGGCTCAGCAGCTTTTCACAGAGCCACGACGGCGAACGGGGGTCCACACCCAAACTTGGTCCCCGGGGTTGTAGGACACGTCCCTGTGGCGGATGTTGTAGCGTCGTGCGTCTGCCTGCTGCTGCTGGCCGATATGCAGCCGCGCGAGCTGCCGGGCTTCCTCAGCACGCTCTGCAAATTCCTCGGCGTCAGTTGTCAATAGGTCAGCGTCTCGACACGGCAGCATAGCGTCCAGCATCGTCTGGACTTCGCGACCGTAGAGAAGGCGAAAGGGCGTGAAGCGCGTCGTCTCTTGCACGGTGGCGTTATACGCGAAGGTCACGTAAGGCAAGATCCGATCCCATGTTTTGTGTTGAACGTCGATGTACATTGCGAGCACGTCTGTGACCGTCTTATTCAGTCGCTCGGTAAGTCCGTTGGTCTGCGGATGGTACGCGGTCGTCTTGCGATGCCTGGTGTCGCTCAATTCAAAAACCTCGTCCATAAGCTGCGCTGTGAATGCTGTCCCTCTGTCAGTTATTACAGTGGAGGGAGCACCGTGACGCAAGACGATGTGGCGCATGAAGAAGTGTGCTACCTCTGAGGCCGTTGCTCGTGGGATCGCCTGCGTCTCAGCATAGCGTGTTAAATAATCAGTCGCGACGATCACCCATTTGTTGCCGTCGGCAGAAAGAGGAGTTTCGGTCCGAGAATGTCCATGCCGACTTGGTCGAAAGGCGTGTGAGGTGCTTCAATTGGCTGAAGTAAGCCAGCCGGTTTAACGGATGGTGTCTTGCGGCGCTGGCATTCACGACAGCCTTTAACGTACTGTTTGACGCTTGCCGAAAGCCCAGGCCAATAGTACATTTCGCTTACTCTAGCGAGTGTTCGTGAAAAGCCTAAATGACCAGATGTCGGTTCGTCATGGCAAGCGAAGAGGACGTCGTCGCGCATGTCCCTTGGAACCACCAGGAGGTAAGCACGGCTGGTCGAACGAGCATTCTTCTTATACAGCACGTTATCTCGCAGACAGAAGGACGTCAGCGAGCGGGACAGATGGCGTGGTATGGTTGTGTCGCGACCCTCTAAATGATCGATGATCGGTCGAATCTCAGCGTCGTCACGCTGCCGTCTGCTCAAGTCCGACGAACTAATGGCGCCCAGGAAGCCGTCATCATCCTCTGTTTCCTGACTGGCAGGATCAATGGGTGCGCGGGACAGCGTGTCAGCGTCTTCATGCTTACGGCCAGACTTATAAACAATGGTGATGTCAAATTCCTGTAGCCGCAAGCTCCACCGTGCCAGTCGTCCTGAAGGGTCGCGCATGCTTGCCAACCAACAGAGGGCATGGTGGTCCGTCACTACTTTGAAGGGACGACCATAGAGATAGGGGCGAAACTTGATGATCGCCCACACGACCGCGAGGCACTCCTTCTCCGTAGTCGAATAATTCGCCTCAGCACGGGACAGGGAGCGGCTGGCATACGCTATAACTCTTTCCACTCCATCTTGAAGCTGGACGAGCACTGCGCCAAGGCCAATGCTACTGGCGTCGGTATGCACCTCAGTATCAGCATCATCGTCAAAATGTGCAAGAACGGGTGCTGACTGAAGGCGCTGTCGTAATTCAGCAAAAGCCGCCTGTTGCTCATTATGCCACACAAATGGCGTATTGTCTCTTGTAAGGCGTGTCAGGGGTTCCGCTATCTTCGAAAAGCCTTTAATAAACCGGCGATAGTAGGCGCACAAACCCAGGAAGCGCCGGATGGCCT
The DNA here is from genome assembly GCF_013339745.2 of Dermacentor silvarum. NCBI lineage: Eukaryota > Metazoa > Arthropoda > Arachnida > Ixodida > Ixodidae > Dermacentor > Dermacentor silvarum. The sequence goes on from NC_051154.1 coordinate 423,586,675, forward strand.
TCTTATCGGCAGGAGCTGGAAACGCGGCCACAGCGGCAAGCTTGTCTGGATCGGGTCGGACCCCTTTGGCGCTTACTACATGACCGAGGAACTTGAGCTCTTCGTAACCAAAGTGGCACTTTTCGGGCTTAAGTGTGAGGTCTGCCGATCGGATGGCTTCTAGCACACTCCGTAGGCGGTGAAGATGCTGCTCGAACGTTTCAGAGAAGATGACCACATCATGCATCCAGGTACACAAGACAGGCCTGCCACTTCAGTCCAGTAAGGACAGTGTCCATCATTCGCTGGAAAGTAGCCGGGGCTGAACACAAGCCAAAAGGAAGCACTCGAAATTCATAGAGCCCATCTGGAGTCACAAAGGCTGTTTTCTCGCGGTCGCGTTCGTCTACCTCGATTTGCCAGTACCCACTTTTTAAATCGAGAGAAGAAAAGTACTGGGCGCGCCGTAGTCGATCTAACGAGTCGTCGATACGCGGCAGCGGGTACACGTCCTTTTTAGTCACGTTGTTGAGCTTGCGGTAGTCGACACAGAAGCGTAGCGTTCCGTCTTTCTTTTTGACAAGAACGACCGGAGATGACCACGGGCTGTTGGAAGGTTCGATGACGCCATCGTCAAGCATCTCCTGGACTTGCGTACG